>NW_028273626.1:17500-180000 GCF_024610735.1 Ursus americanus
GGAGAGGGTCTGCACCTCAGGAAAGCTCTTTCCCTGGGAGGCAGGCTTCCTGCCCAACAGGCCTCAGGGCCGTGGGCCTCGGGGGTCCCTCCGGCTCCCCAGAGCACAGGGACGAAGTGAGGGGCTTAGACCATGCCTGGGCCATGTTGTTTCTTCCACCTGGGTTTGTGGCATTTTCTTGACCTGGCTACCCCCACTTGGGATAGGATTTCCACAGCAAGAGCATATTGTTAGTCGGAAACACTTTGGGCCCCAGGGGGTCTCCGGGCTGTGTTCTTGGGGTTGAACTCTTGCTAGCAAAACCGCCGGGATGAGGGAAGGGCTCAGACTGTGCCTGGGCCCTGTGGTCTATTCCAGGTCAGTGTATGGCATTTCCTTCACCTTGCCACAGGCAATGGAGAGCATGTCTGCACGTGGAGAAGGACTTCCTCGTGGGAGGCCGGTTTCTGTCAAACGGGTCCCAGTGCTGTGCAACTCTATTTTCACTCCTGCTGCCAGAAGCCCAGGGAGGAGGGGAGGGCTTAGAACATGGCTGGGCACAGGGTTTCTTCCAGAGAAGGGGATGGCATTTGCTTTCCCTTGCCACTAGCCCTTGGGATAGGGTCTGCACCTCAGGAAAGCTGTTTCCGTGGGAAGCCCTCTTTCTGCCCAACGGGCCTCAGGGCCGTGGGCCTCGGGGGTCCCTCCGGCTCCCCAGAGCACAGGGACGAGGTGAGGGGCTTAGACCATGCCTGGGCCATGTTGTTTCTGCCACCTGGGTGTGTGGCATTTTGTTGACCTGGCTACCCCCACTTGGGATAGGATTTCCAAAGCAAGAGTTTACTGTTAGTCGGAAGACGTTTTGGCCCCAGGGGGTCTCCGGGCTGTGTTCTTGGGGTTGAACTCCTGCTAGCAAAACCGCCGGGATGAGGGAAGGGCTCAGACTGTGCCTGGGCCCTGTGGTCTCTTCCAGGTCAGGGTATGGAATATCCTTCACCTTGCCACAGGCACTGGGGAGCATGTCTGCACGTGGAGAAGGACTTCCTCCTGGGAAGCCTATTTCTGTCAAACGGGTCCCAGTGCTGTGCTCCTCTCTTTTCACTCCTGCTGCCAGAAGCCCAGGGAGAAGGGGAGGACTTTCAACATGGCTGGGCACTGGGGTTTCTTCCAGAGAAGGGGATGGCATTTGCTTTCCCTTGCCACCAGCCCTTGGGATAGGGTCTGCAACTCAGGAAAGCTGTTTCCGTGGGAAGCCGGCTTTCTGCCAACGGGCCTCAGGGCCGTTGGCCTCGGGGTCACTCCGGCTCCCCAAAGCACAGGGACGAGGTGAGGGGCTTAAACCATGTCTGGGCCATGTTGTTTCTTCCACTTGCTTGTGTGGCATTTTGTTGACCTGGCTACCCCCACTTGGGATAGGATTTCCACAGCAAGAGCATATTGTTAGTCGGAAGCCGTTTTGGCCCCAGGGGGTCTCCGGGCTGTGTTCCTTGGGGTTGAACTCCTGCTAGCAAAACCGCCGGGATGAGGGAAGGGCTCAGACTGTGCCTAGGCCCTGTGGTCTATTCCAGGTCAGTGTATGGCATTTCCTTCACCTTGCCACAGGCAATGGAGAGCATGTCTGCACGTGGAGAAGGACTTCCTCGTGGGAGGCCGGTTTCTGTCAAACGGGTCCCAGTGCTGTGCAACTCTCTTTTCACTTCTGCTGCCAGATCCCAGGGAGGAGGGGAGGGCTTAGAACATGGCTGGGCACTGGGGTTTCTTCCAGAGAAGGGGATGGCATTTGCTTTCCCTTGCCACTAGCCCTTGGGATAGGGTCTGCACCTCAGGAAAGCTGTTTCCGTGGGAAGCCCTCTTTCTGCCAAACGGGCCTCAGGGCCGTGGGCCTCGGGAGTCCCTCCGGCTCCCCAGAGCACAGGGACGAGGTGAGGGGCTTAGACCATGCCTCGGCCATGTTGTTTCTTCCACCTGGGTGTGTGGCATTTTGTTGACCTGGCTACCCCACTTGGGATAGGATTTCCACAGCAAGAGCATATTGTTAGTCGGAAGCCGTTTTGGCCCCAGGGGGTCTCAGGGCTGTGTTTTGGGGGTTGAACTCCTGCTAGCAAAACCGCCAGGATGAGAGAAGGGCTCAGACTGTGCCTGGGCCCTGTGGTCTCTTCCAGGTCAGTGTATGGCATTTCCTTCACCTTGCCACAGGCACTGGGGAGCATGTCTGCACGTGGAGAAGGACTTCCTCGTGGGAAGCCGGTTTCTGTCAAACGGGTCCCAGTGCTGTGCCCCTCTCTTTTCACTCCTGCTGCCAGAAGCCCAGGGAGGAGGGGAGAGCTTACAACATGGCTGGGCAATGGGGTTTCTTCCAGAGAAGGGGATGGCATTTGCTTTCCCTTGCCACCACCCCTTGGGATAGGGTCTGCACCTCAGGAAAGCTGTTTCCGTGGGAAGCCGGCTTTCTGCCCAACGGGCCTCCGGGCCGTATGCCTCGGGGGTCCCTCCGGCTCCCCAGAGCACAGGGACGAGGTGAGGGGCTTAGACCATGCCTGGGCCATGTTGTTTCTTCCACCTTGGTGTTTGGCATTTTGTTGACCTGGTTACCCCCACTTGGGTTTAGATTTCCACAGCAAGAGCATATTGTTAGTCGGAAGCCGTTTGGGCCCCAGGGGGTCTCCGTGCTGTGTTCTTTGGGGATGAACTCCTGCTACCAAAACCTCCAGGATGAGGGTAGGTCTCAGACTGTGCCTGGGCCCTGTGGTCTCTTCCAGGTCAGTGTATGGCATTTCTTTCACCTTGCCACAGGCACTGGGGAGCATGTCTGCACGTGGAGAAGGACTTCCTCGTGGGAAGCCTGTTTCCATCAAACGGGTCCCAGTGCTGTGCTCCTCTCTTTTCACTCCTGCTACCATAAGCCCAGGGAGGAGGGGAGGGCTTAGAACATGGCTGGGCACTGGGGATTCTTCCAGAGAAGGGGATGGCATTTGCTTTCCCTTGCCACCAGCCCTTGGGATAGGGTCTGCACCTCAGGAAAGCTGTTTCCGTGGGAAGCCGGCTTTCTGCCCAAAGGGCCTCCGGGCCGTGTGCCTCGGGGGTCCCTCCGACTCCCCAAAGCACAGGGACGAGGTGAGGGGCTTAGACCATGCCTGGGCCCTGTTGTTTCTTCCACTTGGTTGTGTGACATTTTGTTGACCTGGCTACCCCCACTTGGGATAGGATTTCCACAGCAAGAGCATATTGTTAGTCCGAAGCCGTTTGGGCCCCAGGGGGTCTCCGGTCTGTGTTCCTTGGGGTTGAACTCCTGCTAGCAAAACCGCCGGGATGAGGGAAGGGCTCAGACTGTGCCTGGGCCCTGTGGTCTCTTCCAGGTCAGTGTATGGCATTTCCTTCACCTTGCCACAGGCACTGGGGAGAATGTCTGCACGTGGAGAATGACTAACTCGTGGGAAGCCGGTTTCTGTCAAACGGGTCCCTGTGCTGTGCTCCTCTCTTTTCACTCCTGCTACCATAAGCCCAGGGAGGAGGGGAGGGCTTAGAACATGGCTGGGCACTGGGGTTTCTTCCAGAGAAGGGGATGGCATTTGCTTTCCCTTGCCACCAGCCCTTGGGAGAGGGTCTGCACCTCAGGAAAGCTGTTTCCGTGGGAGGCCGGCTTCCTGCCCAACGGGCCTCAGGGCCGTGGCCCTCGGGGTTCCCTCCGTCTCCCCAGAGCACAGGGACGAGGTGACGGGCTTAGACCATGCCTGGGCCATGTTGTTTCTTCCACCTGGGTGTGTGGCATTTTATTGACCTGGCTACCCCCACTTGGGATAGGATTTCCACAGCAAGAGTATATTGTTAGTTGGAAGACGTTTTGGCCCCAGAGGGTCTCCGGGCTGTGTTCGTTGGGGTTGAACTCCTGCTAGCAAAACCGCCGGGATGAGGGAAGGGCTCAGACTGTGCCTGGGCCCTGTGGTCTCTTCCAGGTCAGTGTATGGCATTTCCTTCACCTTGCCACAGGCACTGGGGAGCATGTCTGCACGTGGAGAAGGACTTCCTCGTGGGAGGCCGGTTTCTGTCAAACGGGTCCCAGGGCTGTGCTCCTCTCTTTTCACTCCTGCTGCCAGAAGCCCAGGGAGGAGGGGAGGACTTTCAACATGGCTGGGCACTGGGGTTTCTTCCAGAGAAGGGGATGGCATTTGCTTTCCCTTGCCACCAGCCCTTGGAATAGGGTCTGTACCTCAGGAAAGCTGTTTCCGTGGGAAGCCGGCTTTCTGCCCAACGGGCCTCCGGGCCGTGTGCCTCGGGGGTCCCTCCGGCTCCCCAAAGCACAGGGACGAGTTGAGGGGCTTAGACCATGCCTGGGCCATGTTGTTTCTTCCACTTGGTTGTGTGGCATTTTGTTGACCTGGCTACCTCCACTTGGGATAGGATTTCCACAGCAAGAGCATATTGTTAGTCGGAAGCCGTTTGGGCCCCAGGGCGTCTCCGGTCTGTGTTCCTTGGGGTTGAACTCCTGCTAGCAAAACCGCCGGGATGAGGGAAGGGTTCAGACTGTGCCTGGGCCCTGTGGTCTCTTCCAGGTCAGTGTATGGCATTTCCTTCACCTTGCCACAGGCACTGGGGAGCATGTCTGCACGTGGAGAAGGACTTCCACGTGGGAAGCCGGTTTCTGTCAAACGGGTCCCAGTGCTGTGCTCCTCTCTTTTCACTCCTGCTGCCAGAAGCCCAGGGAGGAGGGGAGGACTTTCAACATGGCTGGGCACTGGGGTTTCTTCCAGAGAAGGGGATGGCATTTGCTTTCCCTTGCCACCAGCCCTTGGGATAGGGTCTGCAACTCAGGAAAGCTGTTTCCGTGGGAAGCCGGGTTTCTGCCCAACGGGCCTCAGGGCCGTGGGCCTCGGGGGTCCCTCCGGCTCCCCAGAGCACAGGGACGA
The DNA here is from genome assembly GCF_024610735.1 of Ursus americanus. Taxonomy (NCBI): domain Eukaryota; kingdom Metazoa; phylum Chordata; class Mammalia; order Carnivora; family Ursidae; genus Ursus; species Ursus americanus. Next base: position 22,384 of record NW_028273626.1, read on the forward strand.
GGTGAGGGGCTTAGGCCATGCCTAGGCCATGTTGTCTCTTCCACCAGGGTGTGTGGCATTTTGTTGACCTGGCTACATCCACTTGGGATAGGATTTCCACAGCAATAGCACATTGTTAGTCAGAAGCTGTTTTGGCCCCAGGGGGTCTCTGGGCTGTGTTCTTGGGGATGAACTCCTGCTACCGAAACCTCCGGGATGAGGGTAGGTCTCAGACTGTGCCTGGGCCCTGTGGTCTCTTCGAGGTCAGTGTATGGCATTTCCTTCACCTTGCCACAGGCACTGGGGAGCATGTCTGCACGTGGAGAAGGACTTCCTCGTGGGAAGCCGGTTTCCATCAAACGGGTCCCAGTGCTGTGCTCCTCTCTTTTCACTCATGCTACCAGAAGCCCAGGGAGGAGGGGAGTGCTTACAACATGGCTGGGCACTGGAGTTTCTTCCAGAGAAGGGCATGGCATTTGCTTTCCCTTGCCACCAGCCCTTGGGATAGGGTCTGCACCTCAGGAAAGCTGTTTCCGTGGGAAGCCGGCTTCCTGCCAACGGGCCTCAGGGCCGTTGGCCTCGGGGTCACTCCGGCTCCCCAGAGCACAGGGACTAGGTGAGGGGCTTAGGCCATGCCTGGGCCATATTGTCTCTTCCACCTGGGTGTGTGGCATTTTGTTGACCTGGCTACCTCCACTTGGGATAGGATTTCCACAGCAAGAGCATATTGTTAGTCGGAAGCCGTTTTGGCCCCAGGGGGTCTCCGGTCTGTGTTCCTTGGTGTTGAACTCCTGCTAGCAAAACCACCGGGATGAGGGAAGGGCTCAGACTGTGCCTGGGCCCTGTGGTCTCTTCCAGGTCAGTGTATGGCATTTCCTTCACCTTGCCACAGGCACTGGGGAGCATGTCTGCACGTGGAGAAGGACTTCCTCGTGGGAAGCCGGTTTCTGTCAAACGGGTCCTATTGCTGTGCTCCTCTCTTTTCACTCCTGCTGCCAGAAGCCCAGGGAGGAGGGGAGGACTTTCAACATGGCTGGGCACTGGGGTTTCTTCCAGAGAAGGGGATGGCATTTGCTTTCCCTTGCCACCAGCCCTTGGGATAGGGTCTGCACCTCAGGAAAGCTGTTTCTGTGGGAAGCCGGCTTTCTGCCCAACGGGCCTCAGGGCCGTGGGCCTCGGGGGTCCCTCCGGCTCTCCAGACCACAGGGACGAGGTGAGGGGCTTAGACCATGCCTGGGCCATGTTGTCTCTTCCACCTGGGTGTGTGGCATTTTGTTGACCTGGTTACCCCACTTGAGATAGGATTTCCACAGAAAGAGCATATTGTTAGTCCGTAGCCGTTTTGGCCCCAGGGGGTCTCCGGTCTGTGTTCCTTGGTGTTGAACTCCTGCTAGCAAAACCGCCGGGATGAGGGTAGGGCTCAGACTGTGCCTGGGCCCTGTAGTCTCTTCCAGGTCAGTGTATGGCATTTCCTTCACCTTGCCACAGGCACTGGGGAGCATGTCTGCACGTGGAGAATGACTTCCTCGTGGGAAGCCGGTATCTGTCAAACGGGTCCCAATGCTGTGCTCCTCTCTTTTCACTCCTACAGCCAGAAGCCCAGGGAGGAGGGGAGGGATTACAACATGGCTGGGTACCTGGGTTTCTTCCAGAGAAGGGGATGGCATTTGCTTTCCCTTGCCACCAGCCCTTGGGATAGGTTCTGCACCTCAGGAGAGCTGTTTCCGTGGGAAGCCGGGTTTCTGCCCAACGGGCCTCAGGGCCGTGTGCCTCGGGGGTCCCTCCGGCTCCCCAGAGAACAGGGACGAGGTGAGGGGCTTAGACCATGCCTGGGCCATGTTGTCTCTTTCACCTGGGTGTGTGGCATTTTGTTGACCTGGCTACCCCCACTTGGGATAGGATTTCCACAGCAAGAGCATATTGTTAGTCGGAAGCCGTTTTGGCCCCAGCGGGTCTCAGGGCTGTGTTTTGGGGGTTGAACTCCTGCTAGCAAAACCGCCGGGATGAGAGAAGGGCTCAGACTGTGCCTGGGCCCTGTGGTCTCTTCCAGGTCAGTGTATGGCATTTCCTTCACCTTGCCACAGGCACTGGGGAGCATCTCTGCACGTGGAGAAGGACTTCCTCGTGGGAAGCCGGTTTCTGTCAAACGGGTCCCCGTGCTGTGCCCCTCTCTTTTCACTCCTGCTACCAGAAGCCCAGGGAGGAGGGGAGAGCTTACAACATGGCTGGGCACTGGGGTTTCTTCCAGAGAAGGGGATGGCATTTGCTTTCCCTTGCCACCACCCCTTGGGATAGGGTCTGCACCTCAGGAAAGCTGTTTCCGTGGGAAGCCGGCTTTCTGCCCAACGGGCCTCCGGGCCGTATGCCTCGGGGGTCCCTCCGGCTCCCCAGAGCACAGGGACGAGGTGAGGGGCTTAGACCATGCCTGGGCCATGTTGTTTCTTCCACCTCGGTGTGTGGCATTTTGTTGACCTGGCTACCCCCACTTGGGTTTAGATTTCCACAGCAAGACATATTGTTAGTCGGAAGCCGTTTGGGCCCCAGGGGGTCTCCGGACTGTGTTCCTTGCGGTTGAACTCTTGCTAGCAAAACCGCCGGGATGAGGGAAGGGCTCAGAATGTGCCTGGGCCCTGTCGTCTCTTCCAGGTCAGTGTATGGCATTTCCTTCAGCTTGCCACAGGCACTGGGGAGCATGTCTGCACGTGGAGAATGACTTCCTCGTGGGAAGCCTGTTTCTGTCAACCGGGTCCCACTGCTGTGCTCCTCTCTTTTCACTCCAGCTGCCAGAAGCCCAGGGAGGAGGGGACGGCTTAGAACATGGCTGGGCACTGGGGTTTCTTCCAGAGAAGTGGATGGCATTTGTTTTCCCTTGCCTCCAGCCCTTGGGATAGGGTCTGCAACTCAGGAAAGCTGTTTCCGTGGGAAGCCGGCTTCCTGCCAACGGGCCTCAGGGCCGTTGGCCTCGGGGTCACTCCGGCTCCCCAGAGCACAGGGACGAGGTGAGGGGCTTAGGCCATGCCTGGGCCATATTGTCTCTTCCACCTGGGTGTGTGGCATTTTGTTGACCTGGCTACCTCCACTTGGGATAGGATTTCCACAGCAAGAGCATATTGTTAGTCGGAAGCAGTTTTGGCCCCAGGGGGTCTCCGGTCTGTGTTCCTTGGTGTTGAACTCCTGCTAGCAAAACCACCGGGATGAGGGAAGGGCTCAGACTGTGCCTGGGCCCTGTGGTCTCTTCCAGGTCAGTGTATGGCATTTCCTTCACCTTGCCACAGGCACTGGGGAGCATGTCTGCACGTGGAGAAGGACTTCCTCGTGGGAAGCCGGTTTCTGTCAAACGGGTCCCAGTGCTGTGCTCCTCTCTTTTCAGTCCTACAGCCAGAAGCCCAGGGAGGAGGGGAGGACTTTCAACATGGCTGGGCACTGGGGTTTCTTCCAGAGAAGGGGATGGCATTTGCTTTCCCTTGCCACCAGCCCTTGGGATAGGGTCTGCACCTCAGGAGAGCTGTTTCCGTGGGAAGCCGGGTTTCTGCCCAACGGGCCTCAGGGCCGTGTGCCTCGGGGGTCCCTCCGGCTCCCCAGAGAACAGGGACGAGGTGAGGGGCTTAGACCATGCCTGGGCCATGTTGTCTCTTCCACCTGGGTGTGTGGCATTTTGTTGACCTGGTTACCCCCACTTGAGATAGGATTTCCACAGAAAGAGCATATTGTTAGTCCGTAGCCGTTTTGGCCCCAGGGGGTCTCCGGTCTGTGTTCCTTGGTGTTGAACTCCTGCTAGCAAAACCGCCGGGATGAGGGTAGGGCTCAGACTGTGCCTGGGCCCTGTAGTCTCTTCCAAGTCAGTGTATGGCATTTCCTTCACCTTGCCACAGGCACTGGGGAGCATGTCTGCACGTGGAGAATGACTTCCTCGTGGGAAGCCGGTTTCTGTCAAACGGGTCCCAATGCTGTGCTCCTCTCTTTTCACTCCTACAGCCAGAAGCCCAGGGAGGAGGGGAGGGATTACAACATGGCTGGGTACCTGGGTTTCTTCCAGAGAAGGGGATGGCATTTGCTTTCCATTGCCACCAGCCCTTGGGATAGGTTCTGCACCTCAGGAGAGCTGTTTCCGTGGGAAGCCGGGTTTCTGCCCAACGGGCCTCAGGGCCGTGTGCCTCGGGGGTCCCTCCGGCTCCCCAGAGAACAGGGACGAGGTGAGGGGCTTAGACCATGCCTGGGCCATGTTGTCTCTTTCACCTGGGTGTGTGGCATTTTGTTGACCTGGCTACCCCCACTTGGGATAGGATTTCCACAGCAAGAGCATATTGTTAGTCGGAAGCCGTTTTGGCCCCAGCGGGTCTCAGGGCTGTGTTTTGGGGGATGAACTCCTGCTAGCAAAACCGCCGGGATGAGAGAAGGGCTCAGACTGTGCCTGGGCCCTGTGGTCTCTTCCAGGTCAGTGTATGGCATTTCCTTCACCTTGCCACAGGCACTGGGGAGCATCTCTGCACGTGGAGAAGGACTTCCTCGTGGGAAGCCGGTTTCTGTCAAACGGGTCCCCGTGCTGTGCCCCTCTCTTTTCACTCCTGCTACCAGAAGCCCAGGGAGGAGGGGAGAGCTTACAACATGGCTGGGCACTGGGGTTTCTTCCAGAGAAGGGGATGGCATTTGCTTTCCCTTGCCACCACCCCTTGGGATAGGGTCTGCACCTCAGGAAAGCTGTTTCCGTGGGAAGCCGGCTTTCTGCCCAACGGGCCTCCGGGCCGTATGCCTCGGGGGTCCCTCCGGCTCCCCAGAGCACAGGGACGAGGTGAGGGGCTTAGACCATGCCTGGGCCATGTTGTTTCTTCCACCTCGGTGTGTGGCATTTTGTTGACCTGGCTACCCCCACTTGGGTTTAGATTTCCACAGCAAGACATATTGTTAGTCGGAAGCCGTTTGGGCCCCAGGGGGTCTCCGGACTGTGTTCCTTGCGGTTGAACTCTTGCTAGCAAAACCGCCGGGATGAGGGAAGGGCTCAGAATGTGCCTGGGCCCTGTCGTCTCTTCCAGGTCAGTGTATGGCATTTCCTTCACCTTGCCACAGGCACTGGGGAGCATGTCTGCACGTGGAGAATGACTTCCTCGTGGGAAGCCTGTTTCTGTCAACCGGGTCCCACTGCTGTGCTCCTCTCTTTTCACTCCAGCTGCCAGAAGCCCAGGGAGGAGGGGACGGCTTAGAACATGGCTGGGCACTGGGGTTTCTTCCAGAGAAGTGGATGGCATTTGTTTTCCCTTGCCTCCAGCCCTTGGGATAGGGTCTGCAACTCAGGAAAGCTGTTTCCGTGGGAAGCCGGCTTCCTGCCAACGGGCCTCAGGGCCGTTGGCCTCGGGGTCACTCCGGCTCCCCAGAGCACAGGGACGAGGTGAGGGGCTTAGGCCATGCCTGGGCCATATTGTCTCTTCCACCTGGGTGTGTGGCATTTTGTTGACCTGGCTACCTCCACTTGGGATAGGATTTCCACAGCAAGAGCATATTGTTAGTCGGAAGCAGTTTTGGCCCCAGGGGGTCTCCGGTCTGTGTTCCTTGGTGTTGAACTCCTGCTAGCAAAACCACCGGGATGAGGGAAGGGCTCAGACTGTGCCTGGGCCCTGTGGTCTCTTCCAGGTCAGTGTATGGCATTTCCTTCACCTTGCCACAGGCACTGGGGAGCATGTCTGCACGTGGAGAAGGACTTCCTCGTGGGAAGCCGGTTTCTGTCAAACGGGTCCCAGTGCTGTGCTCCTCTCTTTTCAGTCCTACAGCCAGAAGCCCAGGGAGGAGGGGAGGACTTTCAACATGGCTGGGCACTGGGGTTTCTTCCAGAGAAGGGGATGGCATTTGCTTTCCCTTGCCACCAGCCCTTGGGATAGGGTCTGCACCTCAGGAGAGCTGTTTCCGTGGGAAGCCGGGTTTCTGCCCAACGGGCCTCAGGGCCGTGTGCCTCGGGGGTCCCTCCGGCTCCCCAGAGAACAGGGACGAGGTGAGGGGCTTAGAGCATGCCTGGGCCATGTTGTTTCTTCCACCTGGGTGTGTGGCATTTTGTTGACCTGGTTACCCCCACTTGAGATAGGATTTCCACAGAAAGAGCATATTGTTAGTCCGTAGCCGTTTTGGCCCCAGGGGGTCTCCGGTCTGTGTTCCTTGGTGTTGAACTCCTGCTAGCAAAACCGCCGGGATGAGGGTAGGGCTCAGACTGTGCCTGGGCCCTGTAGTCTCTTCCAGGTCAGTGTATGGCATTTCCTTCACCTTGCCACAGGCACTGGGGAGCATGTCTGCACGTGGAGAATGACTTCCTCGTGGGAAGCCGGTTTCTGTCAAACGGGTCCCAGTGCTGTGCTCCTCTCTTTTCACTCCTACAGCCAGAAGCCCAGGGCGGAGGGGAGGGATTACAACATGGCTGGGTACCTGGGTTTCTTCCAGAGAAGGGGATGGCATTTGCTTTCCCTTGCCACCAGCCCTTGGGATAGGTTCTGCACCTCAGGAGAGCTGTTTCCGTGGGAAGCCGGGTTTCTGCCCAACGGGCCTCAGGGCCGTGTGCCTCGGGGGTCCCTCCGGCTCCCCAGAGAACAGGGACGAGGTGAGGGGCTTAGACCATGCCTGGGCCATGTTGTCTCTTTCACCTGGGTGTGTGGCATTTTGTTGACCTGGCTACCCCCACTTGGGATAGGATTTCCACAGCAAGAGCATATTGTTAGTCGGAAGCCGTTTTGGCCCCAGCGGGTCTCAGGGCTGTGTTTTGGGGGTTGAACTCCTGCTAGCAAAACCGCCGGGATGAGAGAAGGGCTCAGACTGTGCCTGGGCCCTGTGGTCTCTTCCAGGTCAGTGTATGGCATTTCCTTCACCTTGCCACAGGCACTGGGGAGCATCTCTGCACGTGGAGAAGGACTTCCTCGTGGGAAGCCGGTTTCTGTCAAACGGGTCCCCGTGCTGTGCCCCTCTCTTTTCACTCCTGCTACCAGAAGCCCAGGGAGGAGGGGAGAGCTTACAACATGGCTGGGCACTGGGGTTTCTTCCAGAGAAGGGGATGGCATTTGCTTTCCCTTGCCACCACCCCTTGGGATAGGGTCTGCACCTCAGGAAAGCTGTTTCCGTGGGAAGCCGGCTTTCTGCCCAACGGGCCTCCGGGCCGTATGCCTCGGGGGTCCCTCCGGCTCCCCAGAGCACAGGGACGAGGTGAGGGGCTTAGACCATGCCTGGGCCATGTTGTTTCTTCCACCTCGGTGTGTGGCATTTTGTTGACCTGGCTACCCCCACTTGGGTTTAGATTTCCACAGCAAGAACATATTGTTAGTCGGAAGCCGTTTGGGCCCCAGGGGGTCTCCGGACTGTGTTCCTTGCGGTTGAACTCTTGCTAGCAAAACCGCCGGGATGAGGGAAGGGCTCAGAATGTGCCTGGGCCCTGTCGTCTCTTCCAGGTCAGTGTATGGCATTTCCTTCACCTTGCCACAGGCACTGGGGAGCATGTCTGCACGTGGAGAATGACTTCCTCGTGGGAAGCCTGTTTCTGTCAACCGGGTCCCACTGCTGTGCTCCTCTCTTTTCACTCCAGCTGCCAGAAGCCCAGGGAGGAGGGGACGGCTTAGAACATGGCTGGGCACTGGGGTTTCTTCCAGAGAAGTGGATGGCATTTGTTTTCCCTTGCCTCCAGCCCTTGGGATAGGGTCTGCAACTCAGGAAAGCTGTTTCCGTGGGAAGCCGGCTTCCTGCCAACGGGCCTCAGGGCCGTTGGCCTCGGGGTCACTTCGGCTCCCCAGAGCACAGGGACGAGGTGAGGGGCTTAGGCCATGCCTGGGCCATATTGTCTTTTCCACCTGGGTGTGTGGCATTTTGTTGACCTGGCTACCTCCACTTGGGATAGGATTTCCACAGCAAGAGCATATTGTTAGTCGGAAGCAGTTTTGGCCCCAGGGGGTCTCCGGTCTGTGTTCCTTGGTGTTGAACTCCTGCTAGCAAAACCACCGGGATGAGGGAAGGGCTCAGACTGTGCCTGGGCCCTGTGGTCTCTTCCAGGTCAGTGTATGGCATTTCCTTCACCTTGCCACAGGCACTGGGGAGCATGTCTGCACGTGGAGAAGGACTTCCTCGTGGGAAGCCGGTTTCTGTCAAACGGGTCCCAGTGCTGTGCTCCTCTCTTTTCAGTCCTACAGCCAGAAGCCCAGGGAGGAGGGGAGGACTTTCAACATGGCTGGGCACTGGGGTTTCTTCCAGAGAAGGGGATGGCATTTGCTTTCCCTTGCCACCAGCCCTTGGGATAGGGTCTGTACCTCAGGAGAGCTGTTTCCGTGGGAAGCCGGGTTTCTGCCCAACGGGCCTCAGGGCCGTGTGCCTCGGGGGGTCCCTCCGGCTCCCCAGAGAACAGGGACGAGGTGAGGGGCTTAGACCATGCCTGGGCCATGTTGTCTCTTTCACCTAGGTGTGTGGCATTTTGTTGACCTGGCTACCCCCACTAGGGATAGGATTTCCACAGCAAGAGCATATTGTTAGTCGGAACCCGTTTTGGCCCCAGGGGGTCTCAGGGCTGTGTTTTGGGGGTTGAACTCCTGCTAGCAAAACCGCCGGAATGAGAGAAGGGCTCAGACTGTGCCTGGGCCCTGTGGTCTCTTCCAGATCAGTGTATGGCATTTCCTTCACCTTGCCACAGGCACTGGGGAGCATGTCTGCACGTGGAGAAGGACTTCCTCGTGGGAAGCCGGTTTCTGTCAAACGGGTCCCCGTGCTGTGCCCCTCTCTTTTCACTCCTGCTGCCAGAAGCCCAGGGAGGAGGGGAGAGCTTACAACATGGCTGGGCACTGGGGTTTCTTCCAGAGAAGGGGAGGCATTTGCTTTCCCTTGCCACCAGCCCTTGGGATAGGGTCTGCACCTCAGGAAAGCTGTTTCCGTGGGAAGCCGGCTTTCTGCCCAACGGGCCTCCGGGCCGTATGCCTCGGGGGTCCCTCCGGCTCCCCAGAGCACAGGGACGAGGTGAGGGGCTTAGACCATGCCTGGGCCATGTTGTTTCTTCCACCTCGGTGTGTGGCATTTTGTTGACCTGGCTACCCCCACTTGGGTTTTATTTCCACAGCAAGGACATATTGTTAGTCGGAAGCCGTTTGGGCCCCAGGGGGTCTCCGGACTGTGTTCCTTGCGGTTGAACTCTTGCTAGCAAAACCGCCGGGATGAGGGAAGGGCTCAGACTGTGCCTGGGCCCTGTCGTCTCTTCCAGGTCAGTGTATGGCATTTCCTTCACCTTGCCACAGGCACTGGGGAGCATGTCTGCACGTGGAGAATGACTTCCTCGTGGGAAGCCTGTTTCTGTCAACCGGGTCCCAGTGCTGTGCTCCTCTCTTTTCACTCCAGCTGCCAGAAGCCCAGGGAGGAGGGGAGGGCTTAGAACATGGCTGGGCACTGGGGTTTCTTCCAGAGAAGTGGATGGCATTTGTTTTCCCTTGCCTCCAGCCCTTGGGATAGGGTCTGCAACTCAGGAAAGCTGTTTCCGTGGGAAGCCGGCTTCCTGCCAACGGGCCTCAGGGCCGTTGGCCTCGGGGTCACTCCGGCTCCCCAGAGCACAGGGACAAGGTGAGGGGCTTAGGCCATGCCTGGGCCATATTGTCTCTTCCACCTGGGTGTGTGGCATTTTGTTGACCTGGCTACCTCCACTTGGGATAGGATTTCCACAGCAAGAGCATATTGTTAGTCGGAAGCAGTTTTGGCCCCAGGGGGTCTCCGGTCTGTGTTCCTTGGTGTTGAACTCCTGCTAGCAAAACCACCGGGATGAGGGAAGGGCTCAGACTGTGCCTGGGCCCTGTGGTCTCTTCCAGGTCAGTGTATGGCATTTCCTTCACCTTGCCACAGGCACTGGGGAGCATGTCTGCACGTGGAGAAGGACTTCCTCGTGGGAAGCCGGTTTCTGTCAAACGGGTCCCAGTGCTGTGCTCCTATCTTTTCACTCCTGCTGCCAGAAGCCCAGGGAGGAGGGGAGGACTTTCAACATGGCTGGGCACTGGGGTTTCTTCCAGAGAAGGGGATGGCATTTGCTTTCCCTTGCCACCAGCCCTTGGGATAGGGTCTGCACCTCAGGAAAGCTGTTTCCGTGGGAAGCCGGCTTTCTGCCCAACGGGCCTCAGGGCCGTGGGCCTAGGGGGTCCCTCCGGCTCCCCAGAGCACAGGGACGAGGTGGGGGCTTAGGCCATGCCTGGGCCATGTTGTCTCTTCCACCTGGGTGTGTGGCATTTTGTTGACCTGGCTACCCCCACTTGGGATAGGATTTCCACAGCAAGAGCAAATTGTTAGTCCGAAGCCTTTTGGGCCCCAGGGGGTCTCCGGTCTGTGTTCCTTGGGGTTGAACTCCTGCTAGCAAAACCGCCGGGATGAGGGAAGGGCTCAGACTGTGCCTGGGCCCTGTGGTCTCTTCCAGGTTAGTGTATGGCATTTCCTTCACCTTGCCACAGGCACTGGGGAGCATGTCTGCACGTGGAGAATGACTAACTCGTGGGAAGCCGGTTTCTGTCAAACGGGTCCCTGTGCTGTGCTCCTCTCTTTTCACTCCTGCTACCATAAGCCCAGGGAGGAGGGGAGGGCTTAGAACATGGCTGGGTACCTGGGTTTCTTCCAGAGAAGGGGATGGCATTTGCTTTCCCTTGCCACCAGCCCTTGGGATAGGTTCTGCACCTCAGGAGAGCTGTTTCCGTGGGAAGCCGGGTTTCTGCCCAACGGGCCTCAGGGCCGTGTGCCTCGGGGGTCCCTCCGGCTCCCCAGAGAACAAGGACGAGGTGAGGGGCTTAGACCATGCCTGGGCCATGTTGTCTCTTTCACCTGGGTGTGTGGCATTTTGTTGACCTGGCTACCCCCACTTGGGATAGGATTTCCACAGCAAGAGCATATTGTTAGTCGGAAGCCGTTTTGGCCCCAGGGGGTCTCAGGGCTGTGTTTTGGGGGTTGAACTCCTGCTAGCAAAACCGCCGGGATGAGAGAAGGGCTCAGACTGTGCCTGGGCCCTGTGGTCTCTTCCAGGTCAGTGTATGGCATTTCCTTCCCCTTGCCACAGGCACTGGGGAGCATGTCTGCACGTGGAGAATGACTTCCTCGTGGGAAGCCTGTTTCTGTCCACCGGGTCCCAGTGCTGTGCTCCTCTCTTTTCACTCCAGCTGCCAGAAGCCCAGGGAGGAGGGGAGGGCTTAGAACATGGCTGGGCACTGGGGTTTCTTCCAGAGAAGTGGATGGCATTTGTTTTCCCTTGCCTCCAGCCCTTGGGATAGGGTCTGCAACTCAGGAAAGCTGTTTCCGTGGGAAGCCGGCTTCCTGCCAACGGGCCTCAGGGCCGTTGGCCTCGGGGTCACTCCGGCTCCCCAGAGCACAGGGACGAGGTGAGGGGCTTAGGCCATGCCTGGGCCATATTGTCTCTTCCACCTGGGTGTGTGGCATTTTGTTGACCTGGCTACCTCCACTTGGGATAGGATTTCCACAGCAAGAGCATATTGTTAGTCGGAAGCCGTTTTGGCCCCAGGGGGTCTCCGGTCTGTGTTCCTTGGTGTTGAACTCCTGCTAGCAAAACCACCGGGATGAGGGAAGGGCTCAGACTGTGCCTGGGCCCTGTGGTCTCTTCCAGGTCAGTGTATGGCATTTCCTTCACCTTGCCACAGGCACTGGGGAGCATGTCTGCACGTGGAGAAGGACTTCCTCGTGGGAAGCCGGTTTCTGTCAAACGGGTCCCAGTCTGTGCTCCTATCTTTTCACTCCTGCTGCCAGAAGCCCAGGGAGGAGGGGAGGACTTTCAACATGGCTGGGCACTGGGGTTTCTTCCAGAGAAGGGGATGGCATTTGCTTTCCCTTGCCACCAGCCCTTGGGATAGGGTCTGCACCTCAAGAAAGCTGTTTCCGTGGGAAGCCGGCTTTCTGCCCAATGGGCCTCAGGGCCGTGGGCCTAGGGGGTCCCTCCGGCTCCCCAGAGCACAGGGACGAGGTGAGGGGCTTAGGCCATGCCTGGGCCATGTTGTCTCTTCCACCAGGGTGTGTGGCATTTTGTTGACCTGGCTACCCCCACTTGGGATAGGATTTCCACAGCAAGAGCATATTGTTAGTCCGAAGCCGTTTGGGCCCCAGGGGGTCTCCGGTCTGTGTTCCTTGGGGTTGAACTCCTGCTAGCAAAACCGCCGGGATGAGGGAAGGGCTCAGACTGTGCCTGGGCCCTGTGGTCTCTTCCAGGTTAGTGTATGGCATTTCCTTCACCTTGCCACAGGCACTGGGGAGCATGTCTGCACGTGGAGAATGACTAACTCGTGGGAAGCCGGTTTCTGTCAAACGGGTCCCTGTGCTGTGCTCCTCTCTTTTCACTCCTGCTACCATAAGCCCAGGGAGGAGGGGAGGGCTTAGAACATGGCTGGGCACTGGGGTTTCTTCCAGAGAAGGGGATGGCATTTGCTTTCCCTTGCCACCAGCCCTTGGGAGAGGGTCTGCACCTCAGGAAAGCTGTTTCCGTGGGAGGCCGGCTTCCTGCCCAACGGGCCTCAGGGCCGTGGCCCTCGGGGTTCCCTCCGGCTCCCCAGAGCACAGGGACGAGGTGACGGGCTTAGACCATGCCTGGGCCATATTGTCTCTTCCACCTGGGTGTGTGGCATTTTGTTGACCTGGCTACCTCCACTTGGGATAGGATGTCCACAGCAAGAGCATATTGTTAGTCGGAAGCCGTTTTGGCCCCAGGGGGTCTCCGGTCTGTGTTCCTTGGTGCTGAACTCCTGCTAGCAAAACCACCGGGATGAGGGAAGGGCTCAGACTGTGCCTGGGCCCTGTGGTCTCTTCCAGGTCAGTGTATGGCATTTCCTTCACCTTGCCACAGGCACTGGGGAGCATGTCTGCACGTGGAGAAGGACTTCCTCGTGGGAAGCCGGTTTCTGTCAAACGGGTCCCAGTGCTGTGCTCCTATCTTTTCACTCCTGCTGCCAGAAGCCCAGGGAGGAGGGGAGGACTTTCAACATGGCTGGGCACTGGGGTTTCTTCCAGAGAAGGGGATGGCATTTGCTTTCCCTTGCCACCAGCCCTTGGGATAGGGTCTGCACCTCAGGAAAGCTGTTTCCGTGGGAAGCCGGCTTTCTGCCCAACGGGCCTCAGGGCCGTGGGCCTAGGGGGTCCCTCCGGCTCCCCAGAGCACAGGGACGAGGTGGGGGCTTAGGCCATGCCTGGGCCATGTTGTCTCTTCCACCAGGGTGTGTGGCATTTTGTTGACCTGGCTACCCCCACTTGGGATAGGATTTCCACAGCAAGAGCATATTGTTAGTCCGAAGCCTTTTGGGCCCCAGGGGGTCTCCGGTCTGTGTTCCTTGGGGTTGAACTCCTGCTAGCAAAACCGCCGGGATGAGGGAAGGGCTCAGACTGTGCCTGGGCCCTGTGGTCTCTTCCAGGTTAGTGTATGGCATTTCCTTCACCTTGCCACAGGCACTGGGGAGCATGTCTGCACGTGGAGAATGACTAACTCGTGGGAAGCCGGTTTCTGTCAAACGGGTCCCTGTGCTGTGCTCCTCTCTTTTCACTCCTGCTACCAGAAGCCCAGGGAGGAGGGGAGAGCTTACAACATGGCTGTGCACTGGGGTTTCTTCCAGAGAAGGGGATGGCATTTGCTTTCCCTTGCCACCACCCCTTGGGATAGGGTCTGCACCTCAGGAAAGCTGTTTCCGTGGGAAGCCGGCTTTCTGCCCAACGGGCCTCCGGGCCGTATGCCTCGGGGGTCCCTCCGGCTCCCCAGAGCACAGGGACGAGGTGAGGGGCTTAGACCATGCCTGGGCCATGTTGTTTCTTCCACCTCGGTGTGTGGCATTTTGTTGACCTGGCTACCCCCACTTGGGTTTAGATTTCCACAGCAAGACATATTGTTAGTCGGAAGCCGTTTGGGCCCCAGGGGGTCTCCGGACTGTGTTCCTTGCGGTTGAACTCTTGCTAGCAAAACCGCCGGGATGAGGGAAGGGCTCAGAATGTGCCTGGGCCCTGTCGTCTCTTCCAGGTCAGTGTATGGCATTTCCTTCACCTTGCCACAGGCACTGGGGAGCATGTCTGCACGTGGAGAATGACTTCCTCGTGGGAAGCCTGTTTCTGTCAACCGGGTCCCACTGCTGTGCTCCTCTCTTTTCACTCCAGCTGCCAGAAGCCCAGGGAGGAGGGGACGGCTTAGAACATGGCTGGGCACTGGGGTTTCTTCCAGAGAAGTGGATGGCATTTGTTTTCCCTTGCCTCCAGCCCTTGGGATAGGGTCTGCAACTCAGGAAAGCTGTTTCCGTGGGAAGCCGGCTTCCTGCCAACGGGCCTCAGGGCCGTTGGCCTCGGGGTCACTCCGGCTCCCCAGAGCACAGGGACGAGGTGAGGGGCTTAGGCCATGCCTGGGCCATATTGTCTCTTCCACCTGGGTGTGTGGCATTTTGTTGACCTGGCTACCTCCACTTGGGATAGGATTTCCACAGCAAGAGCATATTGTTAGTCGGAAGCAGTTTTGGCCCCAGGGGGTCTCCGGTCTGTGTTCCTTGGTGTTGAACTCCTGCTAGCAAAACCACCGGGATGAGGGAAGGGCTCAGACTGTGCCTGGGCCCTGTGGTCTCTTCCAGGTCAGTGTATGGCATTTCCTTCACCTTGCCACAGGCACTGGGGAGCATGTCTGCACGTGGAGAAGGACTTCCTCGTGGGAAGCCGGTTTCTGTCAAACGGGTCCCAGTGCTGTGCTCCTCTCTTTTCAGTCCTACAGCCAGAAGCCCAGGGAGGAGGGGAGGACTTTCAACATGGCTGGGCACTGGGGTTTCTTCCAGAGAAGGGGATGGCATTTGCTTTCCCTTGCCACCAGCCCTTGGGATAGGGTCTGCACCTCAGGAGAGCTGTTTCCGTGGGAAGCCGGGTTCTGCCCAACGGGCCTCAGGGCCGTGTGCCTCGGGGGTCCCTCCGGCTCCCCAGAGAACAGGGACGAGGTGAGGGGCTTAGACCATGCCTGGGCCATGTTGTTTCTTCCACCTGGGTGTGTGGCATTTTGTTGACCTGGTTACCCCCACTTGAGATAGGATTTCCACAGAAAGAGCATATTGTTAGTCCGTAGCCGTTTTGGCCCCAGGGGGTCTCCGGTCTGTGTTCCTTGGTGTTGAACTCCTGCTAGCAAAACCGCCGGGATGAGGGTAGGGCTCAGACTGTGCCTGGGCCCTGTAGTCTCTTCCAGGTCAGTGTATGGCATTTCCTTCACCTTGCCACAGGCACTGGGGAGCATGTCTGCACGTGGAGAATGACTTCCTCGTGGGAAGCCGGTTTCTGTCAAACGGGTCCCAGTGCTGTGCTCCTCTCTTTTCACTCCTACAGCCAGAAGCCCAGGGCGGAGGGGAGGGATTACAACATGGCTGGGTACCTGGGTTTCTTCCAGAGAAGGGGATGGCATTTGCTTTCCCTTGCCACCAGCCCTTGGGATAGGTTCTGCACCTCAGGAGAGCTGTTTCCGTGGGAAGCCGGGTTTCTGCCCAACGGGCCTCAGGGCCGTGTGCCTCGGGGGTCCCTCCGGCTCCCCAGAGAACAGGGACGAGGTGAGGGGCTTAGACCATGCCTGGGCCATGTTGTCTCTTTCACCTGGGTGTGTGGCATTTTGTTGACCTGGCTACCCCCACTTGGGATAGGATTTCCACAGCAAGAGCATATTGTTAGTCGGAAGCCGTTTTGGCCCCAGCGGGTCTCAGGGCTGTGTTTTGGGGGATGAACTCCTGCTAGCAAAACCGCCGGGATGAGAGAAGGGCTCAGACTGTGCCTGGGCCCTGTGGTCTCTTCCAGGTCAGTGTATGGCATTTCCTTCACCTTGCCACAGGCACTGGGGAGCATCTCTGCACGTGGAGAAGGACTTCCTCGTGGGAAGCCGGTTTCTGTCAAACGGGTCCCCGTGCTGTGCCCCTCTCTTTTCACTCCTGCTACCAGAAGCCCAGGGAGGAGGGGAGAGCTTACAACATGGCTGGGCACTGGGGTTTCTTCCAGAGAAGGGGATGGCATTTGCTTTCCCTTGCCACCACCCCTTGGGATAGGGTCTGCACCTCAGGAAAGCTGTTTCCGTGGGAAGCCGGCTTTCTGCCCAACGGGCCTCCGGGCCGTATGCCTCGGGGGTCCCTCCGGCTCCCCAGAGCACAGGGACGAGGTGAGGGGCTTAGACCATGCCTGGGCCATGTTGTTTCTTCCACCTCGGTGTGTGGCATTTTGTTGACCTGGCTACCCCCACTTGGGTTTAGATTTCCACAGCAAGAACATATTGTTAGTCGGAAGCCGTTTGGGCCCCAGGGGGTCTCCGGACTGTGTTCCTTGCGGTTGAACTCTTGCTAGCAAAACCGCCGGGATGAGGGAAGGGCTCAGAATGTGCCTGGGCCCTGTCGTCTCTTCCAGGTCAGTGTATGGCATTTCCTTCACCTTGCCACAGGCACTGGGGAGCATGTCTGCACGTGGAGAATGACTTCCTCGTGGGAAGCCTGTTTCTGTCAACCGGGTCCCACTGCTGTGCTCCTCTCTTTTCACTCCAGCTGCCAGAAGCCCAGGGAGGAGGGGACGGCTTAGAACATGGCTGGGCACTGGGGTTTCTTCCAGAGAAGTGGATGGCATTTGTTTTCCCTTGCCTCCAGCCCTTGGGATAGGGTCTGCAACTCAGGAAAGCTGTTTCCGTGGGAAGCCGGCTTCCTGCCAACGGGCCTCAGGGCCGTTGGCCTCGGGGTCACTTCGGCTCCCCAGAGCACAGGGACGAGGTGAGGGGCTTAGGCCATGCCTGGGCCATATTGTCTCTTCCACCTGGGTGTGTGGCATTTTGTTGACCTGGCTACCTCCACTTGGGATAGGATTTCCACAGCAAGAGCATATTGTTAGTCGGAAGCAGTTTTGGCCCCAGGGGGTCTCCGGTCTGTGTTCCTTGGTGTTGAACTCCTGCTAGCAAAACCACCGGGATGAGGGAAGGGCTCAGACTGTGCCTGGGCCCTGTGGTCTCTTCCAGGTCAGTGTATGGCATTTCCTTCACCTTGCCACAGGCACTGGGGAGCATGTCTGCACGTGGAGAAGGACTTCCTCGTGGGAAGCCGGTTTCTGTCAAACGGGTCCCAGTGCTGTGCTCCTCTCTTTTCAGTCCTACAGCCAGAAGCCCAGGGAGGAGGGGAGGACTTTCAACATGGCTGGGCACTGGGGTTTCTTCCAGAGAAGGGGATGGCATTTGCTTTCCCTTGCCACCAGCCCTTGGGATAGGGTCTGTACCTCAGGAGAGCTGTTTCCGTGGGAAGCCGGGTTTCTGCCCAACGGGCCTCAGGGCCGTTGGCCTCGGGGGTCCCTCCGGCTCCCCAGAGAACAGGGACGAGGTGAGGGGCTTAGACCATGCCTGGGCCATGTTGTCTCTTTCACCTAGGTGTGTGGCATTTTGTTGACCTGGCTACCCCCACTAGGGATAGGATTTCCACAGCAAGAGCATATTGTTAGTCGGAACCCGTTTTGGCCCCAGGGGGTCTCAGGGCTGTGTTTTGGGGGTTGAACTCCTGCTAGCAAAACCGCCGGGATGAGAGAAGGGCTCAGACTGTGCCTGGGCCCTGTGGTCTCTTCCAGGTCAGTGTATGGCATTTCCTTCACCTTGCCACAGGCACTGGGGAGCATGTCTGCACGTGGAGAAGGACTTCCTCGTGGGAAGCCGGTTTCTGTCAAACGGGTCCCCGTGCTGTGCCCCTCTCTTTTCACTCCTGCTGCCAGAAGCCCAGGGAGGAGGGGAGAGCTTACAACATGGCTGGGCACTGGGGTTTCTTCCAGAGAAGGGGAGGCATTTGCTTTCCCTTGCCACCAGCCCTTGGGATAGGGTCTGCACCTCAGGAAAGCTGTTTCCGTGGGAAGCCGGCTTTCTGCCCAACGGGCCTCCGGGCCGTATGCCTCGGGGGTCCCTCCGGCTCCCCAGAGCACAGGGACGAGGTGAGGGGCTTAGACCATGCCTGGGCCATGTTGTTTCTTCCACCTCGGTGTGTGGCATTTTGTTGACCTGGCTACCCCCACTTGGGTTTTATTTCCACAGCAAGGACATATTGTTAGTCGGAAGCCGTTTGGGCCCCAGGGGGTCTCCGGACTGTGTTCCTTGCGGTTGAACTCTTGCTAGCAAAACCGCCGGGATGAGGGAAGGGCTCAGACTGTGCCTGGGCCCTGTCGTCTCTTCCAGGTCAGTGTATGCCATTTCCTTCACCTTGCCACAGGCACTGGGGAGCATGTCTGCACGTGGAGAATGACTTCCTCGTGGGAAGCCTGTTTCTGTCAACCGGGTCCCAGTGCTGTGCTCCTCTCTTTTCACTCCAGCTGCCAGAAGCCCAGGGAGGAGGGGAGGGCTTAGAACATGGCTGGGCACTGGGGTTTCTTCCAGAGAAGTGGATGGCATTTGTTTTCCCTTGCCTCCAGCCCTTGGGATAGGGTCTGCAACTCAGGAAAGCTGTTTCCGTGGGAAGCCGGCTTCCTGCCAACGGGCCTCAGGGCCGTTGGCCTCGGGGTCACTCTGGCTCCCCAGAGCACAGGGACAAGGTGAGGGGCTTAGGCCATGCCTGGGCCATATTGTCTCTTCCACCTGGGTGTGTGGCATTTTGTTGACCTGGCTACCTCCACTTGGGATAGGATTTCCACAGCAAGAGCATATTGTTAGTCGGAAGCAGTTTTGGCCCCAGGGGGTCTCCGGTCTGTGTTCCTTGGTGTTGAACTCCTGCTAGCAAAACCACCGGGATGAGGGAAGGGCTCAGACTGTGCCTGGGCCCTGTGGTCTCTTCCAGGTCAGTGTATGGCATTTCCTTCACCTTGCCACAGGCACTGGGGAGCATGTCTGCACGTGGAGAAGGACTTCCTCGTGGGAAGCCGGTTTCTGTCAAACGGGTCCCAGTGCTGTGCTCCTCTCTTTTCACCCCTGGTGCCAGAAGCCCAGGGAGGAGGGGAGGACTTTCAACATGGCTGGGCACTGGGGTTTCTTCCAGAGAAGGGGATGGCATTTGCTTTCCCTTGCCACCAGCCCTTGGGATAGGGTCTGCACCTCAGGAAAGCTGTTTCTGTGGGAAGCCGGCTTTCTGCCCAACGGGCCTCAGGGCCGTGGGCCTCTGGGTCCCTCCGGCTCTCCAGACCACAGGGACGAGATGAGGGGCTTAGGCCATGCCTGGGCCATGTTGTCTCTTCCACCTGGGTGTGTGACATTTTGTTGACCTGATTACCCCCACTTGAGATCGGATTTCCACAGAAAGAGCATATTGTTAGTCCATAGCCGTTTTGGCCCCAGGGGGTCTCCGGTCTGTGTTCCTTGGTGTTGAACTCCTGCTAGCAAAACCGCCGGGATGAGGGTAGGGCTCAGACTGTGCCTGGGCCCTGTAGTCTCTTCCAGGTCAGTGTATGGCATTTCCTTCACCTTGCCACAGGCACTGGGGAGCATGTCTGCACGTGGAGAAGGACTTCCTCGTGGGAAGCCGGTTTCTGTCAAACGGGTCCCAGTGCTGTGCTCCTCTCTTTTCAGTCCTACAGCCAGAAGCCCAGGGAGGAGGGGAGGGCTTACAACATGGCTGGGTACCTGGGTTTCTTCCAGAGAAGGGGATGGCATTTGCTTTCCCTTGCCACCAGCCCTTGGGATAGGTTCTGCACCTCAGGAGAGCTGTTTCCGTGGGAAGCCGGGTTTCTGCCCAACGGGCCTCAGGGCCGTGTGCCTCGGGGGTCCCTCCGGCTCCCCAGAGAACAAGGACGAGGTGAGGGGCTTAGACCATGCCTGGGCCATGTTGTCTCTTTCACCTGGGTGTGTGGCATTTTGTTGACCTGGCTACCCCCACTTGGAATAGGATTTCCACAGCAAGAGCATATTGTTAGTCGGAAGCCGTTTTGGCCCCAGGGGGTCTCAGGGCTGTGTTTTGGGGGTTGAACTCCTGCTAGCAAAACCGCCGGGATGAGAGAAGGGCTCAGACTGTGCCTGGGCCCTGTGGTCTCTTCCAGGTCAGTGTATGGCATTTCCTTCACCTTGCCACAGGCACTGGGGAGCATGTCTGCACGTGGAGAATGACTTCCTCGTGGGAAGCCTGTTTCTGTCAACCGGGTCCCAGTGCTGTGCTCCTCTCTTTTCACTCCAGCTGCCAGAAGCCCAGGGAGGAGGGGAGGGCTTAGAACATGGCTGGGCACTGGGGTTTCTTCCAGAGAAGTGGATGGCATTTGTTTTCCCTTGCCTCCAGCCCTTGGGATAGGGTCTGCAACTCAGGAAAGCTGTTTCCGTGGGAAGCCGGCTTCCTGCCAACGGGCCTCAGGGCCGTTGGCCTCGGGGTCACTCCGGCTCCCCAGAGCACAGGGACGAGGTGAGGGGCTTAGGCCATGCCTGGGCCATATTGTCTCTTCCACCTGGGTGTGTGGCATTTTGTTGACCTGGCTACCTCCACTTGGGATAGGATTTCCACAGCAAGAGCATATTGTTAGTCGGAAGCCGTTTTGGCCCCAGGGGGTCTCCGGTCTGTGTTCCTTGGTGTTGAACTCCTGCTAGCAAAACCACCGGGATGAGGGAAGGGCTCAGACTGTGCCTGGGCCCTGTGGTCTCTTCCAGGTCAGTGTATGGCATTTCCTTCACCTTGCCACAGGCACTGGGGAGCATGTCTGCACGTGGAGAAGGACTTCCTCGTGGGAAGCCGGTTTCTGTCAAACGGGTCCCAGTCTGTGCTCCTATCTTTTCACTCCTGCTGCCAGAAGCCCAGGGAGGAGGGGAGGACTTTCAACATGGCTGGGCACTGGGGTTTCTTCCAGAGAAGGGGATGGCATTTGCTTTCCCTTGCCACCAGCCCTTGGGATAGGGTCTGCACCTCAAGAAAGCTGTTTCCGTGGGAAGCCGGCTTTCTGCCCAATGGGCCTCAGGGCCGTGGGCCTAGGGGGTCCCTCCGGCTCCCCAGAGCACAGGGACGAGGTGAGGGGCTTAGGCCATGCCTGGGCCATGTTGTCTCTTCCACCAGGGTGTGTGGCATTTTGTTGACCTGGCTACCCCCACTTGGGATAGGATTTCCACAGCAAGAGCATATTGTTAGTCCGAAGCCGTTTGGGCCCCAGGGGGTCTCCCTTCTGTGTTCCTTGGGGTTGAACTCCTGCTAGCAAAACCGCCGGGATGAGGGAAGGGCTCAGACTGTGCCTGGGCCCTGTGGTCTCTTCCAGGTTAGTGTATGGCATTTCCTTCACCTTGCCACAGGCACTGGGGAGCATGTCTGCACGTGGAGAATGACTAACTCGTGGGAAGCCGGTTTCTGTCAAACGGGTCCCTGTGCTGTGCTCCTCTCTTTTCACTCCTGCTACCATAAGCCCAGGGAGGAGGGGAGGGCTTAGAACATGGCTGGGCACTGGGGTTTCTTCCAGAGAAGGGGATGGCATTTGCTTTCCCTTGCCACCAGCCCTTGGGAGAGGGTCTGCACCTCAGGAAAGCTGTTTCCGTGGGAGGCCGGCTTCCTGCCCAACGGGCCTCAGGGCCGTGGCCCTCGGGGTTCCCTCCGGCTCCCCAGAGCACAGGGACGAGGTGACGGGCTTAGACCATGCCTGGGCCATATTGTCTCTTCCACCTGGGTGTGTGGCATTTTGTTGACCTGGCTACCTCCACTTGGGATAGGATGTCCACAGCAAGAGCATATTGTTAGTCGGAAGCCGTTTTGGCCCCAGGGGGTCTCCGGTCTGTGTTCCTTGGTGTTGAACTCCTGCTAGCAAAACCACCGGGATGAGGGAAGGGCTCAGACTGTGCCTGGGCCCTGTGGTCTCTTCCAGGTCAGTGTATGGCATTTCCTTCACCTTGCCACAGGCACTGGGGAGCATGTCTGCACGTGGAGAAGGACTTCCTCGTGGGAAGCCGGTTTCTGTCAAACGGGTCCCAGTGCTGTGCTCCTATCTTTTCACTCCTGCTGCCAGAAGCCCAGGGAGGAGGGGAGGACTTTCAACATGGCTGGGCACTGGGGTTTCTTCCAGAGAAGGGGATGGCATTTGCTTTCCCTTGCCACCAGCCCTTGGGATAGGGTCTGCACCTCAGGAAAGCTGTTTCCGTGGGAAGCCGGCTTTCTGCCCAACGGGCCTCAGGGCCGTGGGCCTAGGGGGTCCCTCCGGCTCCCCAGAGCACAGGGACGAGGTGGGGGCTTAGGCCATGCCTGGGCCATGTTGTCTCTTCCACCAGGGTGTGTGGCATTTTGTTGACCTGGCTACCCCCACTTGGGATAGGATTTCCACAGCAAGAGCATATTGTTAGTCCGAAGCCTTTTGGGCCCCAGGGGGTCTCCGGTCTGTGTTCCTTGGGGTTGAACTCCTGCTAGCAAAACCGCCGGGATGAGGGAAGGGCTCAGACTGTGCCTGGGCCCTGTGGTCTCTTCCAGGTTAGTGTATGGCATTTCCTTCACCTTGCCACAGGCACTGGGGAGCATGTCTGCACGTGGAGAATGACTAACTCGTGGGAAGCCGGTTTCTGTCAAACGGGTCCCTGTGCTGTGCTCCTCTCTTTTCACTCCTGCTACCATAAGCCCAGGGAGGAGGGGAGGGCTTAGAACATGGCTGGGCACTGGGGTTTCTTCCAGAGAAGGGGATGGCATTTGCTTTCCCTTGCCACCAGCCCTTGGGAGAGGGTCTGCACCTCAGGAAAGCTGTTTCCGTGGGAGGCCGGCTTCCTGCCCAACGGGCCTCAGGGCCGTGGCCCTCGGGGTTCCCTCCGGCTCCCCAGAGCACAGGGACGAGGTGACGGGCTTAGACCATGCCTGGGCCATGTTGTTTCTTCCACCTGGGTGTGTGGCATTTTATTGACCTGGCTACCCCCACTTGGGATAGGATTTCCACAGCAAGAGTATATTGTTAGTTGGAAGACGTTTTGGCCCCAGGGGGTCTCCGGGCTGTGTTCGTTGGGGTTGAACTCCTGCTAGCAAAACCGCCGGGATGAGGGAAGGGATCAGACTGTGCCTGGGCCCTGTGGTCACTTCCAGGTCAGTGTATGGCATTTCCTTCACCTTGCCACAAGCAATGGGGAGCATGTCTGCACGTGGAGAAGGACTTCCTCGTGGGAGGCCGGTTTCTGTCAAACGGGTCCCAGTGCTGTGCATCTCTCTTTTCACTCCTGCTGCCAGAAGCCCAGGGAGGAGGGGAGGGCTTAGAACATGGCTGGGCACTGGGGTTTCTTCCAGATAAGGGGATGGCATTTGCTTTCCCTTGACACCAGCCCTTGGGATACGGTCTGCACCTCAGGAAAGCTGTTTCCGTGGGAAACCGGCTTTCTGCCCAACGGGCCTCAGGGCCATGGTGCTTCGGGTTCCGTCCGGCTCCCCAGAGCACAGGGACGAGGTGAGGGGCTTAGGCCATGCCTGGGCCATGTTGTCTCTTCCACCAGGGTGTGTGGCATTTTGTTGACCTGGCTACCTCCACTTGGGATAGGATTTCCACAGCAAGAGCATATTGTTAGTCATAAGCCCTTTGGCCCCAGGGGGTCTCCGGTCTGTGTTCCTTGGTGTTGAACTCCTGCTAGCAAAACCACCGGGATGAGGGAAGGGCTCAGACTGTGCCTGGGCCCTGTGGTCTCTTCCAGGTCAGTGTATGGCATTTCCTTCACCTTGCCACAGGCACTGGGGAGCATGTCTGCACGTGGAGAAGGACTTCCTCGTGGGAAGCCGGTTTCTGTCAAACGGGTCCTATTGCTGTGCTCCTCTCTTTTCACTCCTGCTGCCAGAAGCCCAGGGAGGAGGGGAGGACTTTCAACATGGCTGGGCACTGGGGTTTCTTCCAGAGAAGGGGATGGCATTTGCTTTCCCTTGCCACCAGCCCTTGGGATAGGGTCTGACCCTCAGGAAAGCTGTTTCTGTGGGAAGCCGGCTTTCTGCCCAACGGGCCTCAGGGCCGTGGGCCTCTGGGTCCCTCCGGCTCTCCAGACCACAGGGACGAGGTGAGGGGCTTAGGCCATGCCTGGGCCATGTTGTCTCTTCCACCTGGGTGTGTGACATTTTGTTGACCTGGTTACCCCCACTTGAGATAGGATTTCCACAGAAAGAGCATATTGTTAGTCCATAGCCGTTTTGGCCCCAGGGGGTCTCCGGTCTGTGTTCCTTGGTGTTGAACTCCTGCTAGCAAAACCGCCGGGATGAGGGTAGGGCTCAGACTGTGCCTGGGCCCTGTAGTCTCTTCCAGGTCAGTGTATGGCATTTCCTTCACCTTGCCACAGGCACTGGGGAGCATGTCTGCACGTGGAGAATGACTTCCTCGTGGGAAGCCGGTTTCTGTCAAACGGGTCCCAGTGCTGTGCTCCTCTCTTTTCAGTCCTACAGCCAGAAGCCCAGGGAGGAGGGGAGGGCTTACAACATGGCTGGGTACCTGGGTTTCTTCCAGAGAAGGGGATGGCATTTGCTTTCCCTTGCCACCATTCCTTGGGATAGGTTCTGCACCTCAGGAGAGCTGTTTCCGTGGGAAGCCGGGTTTCTGCCCAACGGGCCTCAGGGCCGTGTGCCTCGGGGGTCCCTCCGGCTCCCCAGAGAACAGGGACGAGGTGAGGGGCTTAGACCATGCCTGGGCCATGTTGTCTCTTTCACCTGGGTGTGTGGCATTTTGTTGACCTGGCTACCCCCACTTGGGATAGGATTTCCACAGCAAGAGCATATTGTTAGTCGGAAGCCGTTTTGGCCCCAGGGGGTCTCAGGGCTGTGTTCCTTGGTGTTGAACTCCTGCTAGCAAAACCACCGGGATGAGGGAAGGGCTCAGACTGTGCCTGGGCCCTGTGGTCTCTTCCAGGTCAGTGTATGGCATTTCCTTCACCTTGCCACAGGCACTGGGGAGCATGTCTGCACGTGGAGAAGGACTTCCTCGTGGGAAGCCGGTTTCTGTCAAACGGGTCCCAGTGCTGTGCTCCTATCTTTTCACTCCTGCTGCCAGAAGCCCAGGGAGGAGGGGAGGACTTTCAACATGGCTGGGCACTGGGGTTTCTTCCAGAGAAGGGGATGGCATTTGCTTTCCCTTGCCACCAGCCCTTGGGATAGGGTCTGCACATCAGGAAAGCTGTTTCCGTGGGAAGCCGGCTTTCTGCCCAACGGGCCTCCGGGCCTTATGCCTCGGGGGTCCCTCCGGCTCCCCAGAGAACAGGGACGAGGTGAGGGGCTTAGACCATGCCTGGGCCATGTTGTTTCTTCCACCTCGGTGTGTGGCATTTTGTTGACCTGGCTACCCCCACTTGGGTTTAGATTTCCACAGCAAGAACATATTGTTAGTCGGAAGCCGTTTGGGCCCCAGGGGGTCTCCGGACTGTGTTCCTTGCGGTTGAACTCTTGCTAGCAAAACCGCCGGGATGAGGGAAGGGCTCAGACTGTGCCTGGGCCCTGTCGTCTCTTCCAGGTCAGTGTATGGAATTTCCTTCACCTTGCCACAGGCACTGGGGAGCATGTCTGCACGTGGAGAATGACTTCCTCGTGGGAAGCCTGTTTCTGTCAACCGGGTCCCAGTGCTGTGCTCCTCTCTTTTCACTCCAGCTGCCAGAAGCCCAGGGAGAAGGGGAGGGCTTAGAACATGGCTGGGCACTGGGGTTTCTTCCAGAGAAGTGGATGGCATTTGTTTTCCCTTGCCTCCAGCCCTTGGGATAGGGTCTGCAACTCAGGAAAGCTGTTTCCGTGGGAAGCCGGCTTCCTGCCAACGGGCCTCAGGGCCGTTGGCCTCGGGGTCACTCCGGCTCCCCAGAGCACAGGGACGAGGTGAGGGGCTTAGGCCATGCCTGGGCCATATTGTCTCTTCCACCTGGGTGTGTGGCATTTTGTTGACCTGGCTACCTCCACTTGGGATAGGATTTCCACAGCAAGAGCATATTGTTAGTCGGAAGCCGTTTTGGCCCCAGGGGGTCTCCGGTCTGTGTTCCTTGGTGTTGAACTCCTGCTAGCAAAACCACCGGGATGAGGGAAGGGCTCAGACTGTGCCTGGGCCCTGTGGTCTCTTCCAGGTCAGTGTATGGCATTTCCTTCACCTTGCCACAGGCACTGGGGAGCATGTCTGCACGTGGAGAATGACTAACTCGTGGGAAGCCGGTTTCTGTCAAACGGGTCCCTGTGCTGTGCTCCTCTCTTTTCACTCCTGCTACCATAAGCCCAGGGAGGAGGGGAGGGCTTAGAACATGGCTGGGCACTGGGGTTTCTTCCAGAGAAGGGGATGGCATTTGCTTTCCCTTGCCACCAGCCCTTGGGAGAGGGTCTGCACCTCAGGAAAGCTGTTTCCGTGGGAGGCCGGCTTCCTGCCCAACGGGCCTCAGGGCCGTGGCCCTCGGGGTTCCCTCCGGCTCCCCAGAGCACAGGGACGAGGTGACGGGCTTAGACCATGCCTGGGCCATGTTGTTTCTTCCACCTGGGTGTGTGGCATTTTATTGACCTGGCTACCCCCACTTGGGATAGGATTTCCACAGCAAGAGTATATTTTTAGTTGGAAGACGTTTTGGCCCCAGGGGGTCTCCGGGCTGTGTTCGTTGGGGTTGAACTCCTGCTAGCAAAACCGCCGGGATGAGGGAAGGGATCAGACTGTGCCTGGGCCCTGTGGTCTCTTCCAGGTCAGTGTATGGCATTTCCTTCACCTTGCCACAGGCAATGGGGAGCATGTCTGCACGTGGAGAAGGACTTCCTCGTGGGAAGCCGGTTTCTGTCAAACGGGTCCCATTGCTGTGCTCCTCTCTTTTCACTCCTGCTGCCAGAAGCCCAGGGAGGAGGGGAGGACTTTCAACATGGCTGGGCACTGGGGTTTCTTCCAGAGAAGGGGATGGCATTTGCTTTCCCTTGCCACCAGCCCTTGGGATAGGGTCTGCCCCTCAGGAAAGCTGTTTCCGTGGGAAGCCGGCTTTCTGCCCAACGGGCCTCAGGGCCGTGGGCCTCTGGGTCCCTCCGGCTCTCCAGACCACAGGGACGAGGTGAGGGGCTTAGGCCATGCCTGGGCCATGTTGTCTCTTCCACCTGGGTGTGTGACATTTTGTTGACCTGGTTACCCCCACTTGAGATAGGATTTCCACAGAAAGAGCATATTGTTAGTCCATAGCTTTGGCCCCAGGGGGTCTCCGGTCTGTGTTCCTTGGTGTTGAACTCCTGCTAGCAAAACCGCCGGGATGAGGGTAGGGCTCAGACTGTGCCTGGGCCCTGTAGTCTCTTCCAGGTCAGTGTATGGCATTTCCTTCACCTTGCCACAGGCACTGGGGAGCATGTCTGCACGTGGAGAATGACTTCCTCGTGGGAAGCCGGTTTCTGTCAAACGGGTCCCAGTGCTGTGCTCCTCTCTTTTCAGTCCTACAGCCAGAAGCCCAGGGAGGAGGGGAGGGCTTACAACATGGCTGGGTACCTGGGTTTCTTCCAGAGAAGGGGATGGCATTTGCTTTCCCTGGCCACCAGCCCTTGGGATAGGTTCTGCACCTCAGGAGAGCTGTTTCCGTGGGAAGCCGGGTTTCTGCCCAACGGGCCTCAGGGCCGTGTGCCTCGGGGGTCCCTCCGGCTCCCCAGAGAACAGGGACGAGGTGAGGGGCTTAGACCATGCCTGGGCCATGTTGTCTCTTTCACCTGGGTGTGTGGCATTTTGTTGACCTGGCTACCCCCACTTGGGATAGGATTTCCACAGCAAGAGCATATTGTTAGTCGGAAGCCGTTTTGGCCCCAGGGGGTCTCAGGGCTGTGTTTTGGGGGTTGAACTCCTGCTAGCAAAACCGCCGGGATGAGAGAAGGGCTCAGACTGTGCCTGGGCCCTGTGGTCTCTTCCAGGTCAGTGTATGGCATTTCCTTCACCTTGCCACAAGCACTGGGGAGCATGTCTGCACGTGGAGAAGGACTTCCTCGTGGGAAGCCGGTTTCTTTCAAACGGGTCCCCGTGCTGTGCCCCTCTCTTTTCACTCCTGCTGCCAGAAGCCCAGGGAGGAGGGGAGAGCTTACAACATGGCTGGGCACTGGGGTTTCTTCCAGAGAAGGGGATGGCATTTGCTTTCCCTTGCCACCACCCCTTGGGATAGGGTCTGCACCTCAGGAAAGCTGTTTCCGTGGGATGCCGGCTTTCTGCCCAACGGGCCTCCGGGCCGTATGCCTCGGGGGTCCCTCCGGCTCCCCAGAGCACAGGGACGAGGTGAGGGGCTTAGACCATGCCTGGGCCATGTTGTTTCTTCCACCTCGGTGTGTGGCATTTTGTTGACCTGGCTACCCCCACTTGGGTTTAGATTTCCACAGCAAGAACATATTGTTAGTCGGAAGCCGTTTGGGCCCCAGGGGGTCTCCGGACTGTGTTCCTTGCCGTTGAACTCTTGCTAGCAAAACCGCCGGGATGAGGGAAGGGTTCAGACTGTGCCTGGGCCCTGTCGTCTCTTCCAGGTCAGTGTATGGCATTTCCTTCACCTTGCCACAGGCACTGGGGAGCATGTCTGCACGTGGAGAATGACTTCCTCGTGGGAAGCCTGTTTCTGTCAACCGGGTCCCAGTGCTGTGCTCCTCTCTTTTCACTCCAGCTGCCAGAAGCCCAGGGAGGAGGGGAGGGCTTAGAACATGGCTGGGCACTGGGGTTTCTTCCAGAGAAGTGGATGGCATTTGTTTTCCCTTGCCTCCAGCCCTTGGGATAGGGTCTGCAACTCAGGAAAGCTGTTTCCGTGGGAAGCCGGCTTCCTGCCAACGGGCCTCAGGGCCGTTGGCCTCGGGGTCACTCCGGCTCCCCAGAGCACAGGGACGAGGTGAGGGGCTTAGGCCATGCCTGGGCCATATTGTCTCTTCCACCTGGGTGTGTGGCATTTTGTTGACCTGGCTACCTCCACTTGGGATAGGATTTCCACAGCAAGAGCATATTGTTAGTCGGAAGCCGTTTTGGCCCCAGGGGGTCTCCGGTCTGTGTTCCTTGGTGTTGAACTCCTGCTAGCAAAACCACCGGGATGAGGGAAGGGCTCAGACTGTGCCTGGGCCCTGTGGTCTCTTCCAGGTCAGTGTATGGCATTTCCTTCACCTTGCCACAGGCACTGGGGAGCATGTCTGCACGTGGAGAATGACTAACTCGTGGGAAGCCGGTTTCTGTCAAACGGGTCCCAGTGCTGTGCTCCTCTCTTTTCACTCCTGCTGCCAGAAGCCCAGGGAGGAGGGGAGGACTTTCAACATGGCTGGGCACTGGGGTTTCTTCCAGAGAACGGGATGGCATTTGCTTTCCCTTGCCACCAGCCCTTGGGATAGGGTCTGCACCTCAGGAAAGCTGTTTCCGTGGGAAGCCGGCTTTCTGCCCAACGGGCCTCAGGGCCGTGGGCCTAGGGGGTCCCTCCGGCTCCCCAGAGCACAGGGACGAGGTGAGGGGCTTAGGCCATGCCTGGGCCATGTTGTCTCTTCCACCAAGGTGTGTGGCATTTTGTTGACCTGGCTACCTCCACTTGGGATAGGATTTCCACAGCAATAGCATATTGTTAGTCGGAAGCTGTTTTGGCCCCAGGGGGTCTCCGGGCTGTGTTCTTGGGGTTGAACTCCTGCTAGCAAAACCGCCGGGATGAGGGAAGGGCTCAGACTGTGCCTGGGCCCTGTGGTCTCTTCCAGGTCAGTGTATGGCATTTCCTTCACCTTGCCACAGGCACTGGTGAGCATGTCTGCACGTGGAGAATGACTTCCTCGTGGGAAGCCGGTTTCTGTCAAACGGGTCCCTGTGCTGTGCTCCTCTCTTTTCACTCCTGCTACCATAAGCCCAGGGAGGAGGTGAGGGCTTAGAACATGGCTGGGCACTGGGGTTTCTTCCAGAGAAGGGGATGGCATTTGCTTTCCCTTGCCACCAGCCCGTGGGATAGGGTCTGCACCTCAGGAAACCTGTTTCCGTGGGAAGCCGGCTTTCTGCCCAACGGGCCTCAGGGCCATGGTGCTTCGGGGTCCGTCCGGCTCCCCAGGGCACAGGGACGAGGTGAGGGGCTTAGACCATGCCTGGGCCATGTTGTTTCTTCCACCTAGGTGTGTGGCATTTTGTTGACCTGGCTACCCCCACTTGCGATAGGATTTCCACAGCAAGAGCATATTGTTTGTCGGAAGCCGTTTGGGCCCCAGGGGGTCTCCGTGCTGTGTCCTTTGGGGATGAATTCCTGCTAGCATAACTGCCGGGATGAGGGAAGGGCTCAGACTGTGCCTGGGCCCTGTGGTCTCTTCCAGGTCAGTGTATGGCATTTCCTTCACCTTGCCACAGGCACTGGGGAGCATGTCTGCACGTGGAGAAGGACTTCCTCATGGGAAGCCGGTTCCTGTCAAACGGGTCCCAGTTCTGTGCTCCTCTCTTTTCACTCCTGCTGCCAGAAGCCCAGGGAGGAGGGGAGGACTTTCAACATAGCTGGGCACTGGGGTTTCTTCCAGAGAAGGGGATGGCATTTGCTTTCCCTTGCCACCAGCCCTTGGGATAGGGTCTGCACCTCAGGAAAGCTGTTTCCGTGGGAAGACGGGTTTCTGCCCAACGGGCCTCAGGGCCGTGTGCCTCGGGGGTCCCTCCGGCTCCCCAAAGCACAGGGACGAGGTGAGGGGCTTAGACCATGCCTGGGCCATGTTGTTTCTTCCACTTGGTTGTGTGGCATTTTGTTGACCTGGCTACCCCCACTTGGGATAGGATTTCCACAGCAAGAGCATATTGTTAGTTGGAAGACGTTTTGGCCCCAGGGGGTCTCCGGGCTGTGTTCGTTGGGGTTGAACTCCTGCTAGCAAAACCGCCGGGATGAGGGAAGGGCTCAGACTGTGCCTGGGCCCTGTGGTCTATTCCAGGTCAGTGTATGGCATTTCCTTCACCTTGCCACAGGCAATGGGGAGCATGTCTGCACGTGGAGAAGGACTTCCTCGTGGGAGGCCGGTTTCTGTCAAACGGGGCCCAGTGCTGTGCATCTCTCTTTTCACTCCTGCTGCCAGAAGCCCAGGGAGGAGGGGAGGGCTTAGAACATGGCTGGGCACTGGGGTTTCTTCCAGATAAGGGGATGGCATTTGCTTTCCCTTGACACCACCCCTTGGGATACGGTCTGCACCTCAGGAAAGCTGTTTCCGTGGGAAACCGGCTTTCTGCCCAACGGGCCTCAGGGCCATGGTGCTTCGGGGTCCGTCCGGCTCCCCAGAGCACAGGGACGAGGTGAGGGGCTTAGGCCATGCCTGGGCCATGTTGTCTCTTCCACCAGGGTGTGTGGCATTTTGTTGACCTGGCTACCTCCACTTGGGATAGGATTTCCACAGCAAGAGCATATTGTTAGTCATAAGCCCTTTGGCCCCAGGGGGTCTCCGGTCTGTGTTCCTTGGTGTTGAACTCCTGCTAGCAAAACCACCGGGATGAGGGAAGGGCTCAGACTGTGCCTGGGCCCTGTGGTCTCTTCCAGGTCAGTGTATGGCATTTCCTTCACCTTGCCACAGGCACTGGGGAGCATGTCTGCACGTGGAGAAGGACTTCCTCGTGGGAAGCCGGTTTCTGTCAAACGGGTCCCATTGCTGTGCTCCTCTCTTTTCACTCCTGCTGCCAGAAGCCCAGGGACGAGGGGAGGACTTTCAACATGGCTGGGTACCTGGGTTTCTTCCAGAGAAGGGGTGGCATTTGCTTTCCCTTGCCACCAGCCCTTGGGATAGGGTCTGCACCTCAGGAAAGCTGTTTCTGTGGGAAGCCGGCTTTCTGCCCAACGGGCCTCAGGGCCGTGGGCCTCTGGGTCCCTCCGGCTCTCCAGACCACAGGGACGAGGTGAGGGGCATAGACCATGCCTGGGCCATGTTGTCTCTTCCACCTGGGTGTGTGACATTTTGTTGACCTGGTTACCCCCACTTGAGATAGGATTTCCACAGAAAGAGCATATTGTTAGTCCGTAGCCGTTTTGGCCCCAGGGGGTCTCCGGTCTGTGTTCCTTGGTGTTGAACTCCTGCTAGCAAAACCGCCGGGATGAGGGTAGGGCTCAGACTGTGCCTGGGCCCTGTAGTCTCTTCCAGGTCAGTGTATGGCATTTCCTTCACCTTGCCACAGGCACTGGGGAGCATGTCTGCACGTGGAGAATGACTTCCTCGTGGGAAGCCGGTTTCTGTCAAACGGGTCCCAGTGCTGTGCTCCTCTCTTTTCACTCCTACAGCCAGAAGCCAAGGGAGGAGGGGAGGGCTTACAACATGGCTGGGTACCTGGGTTTCTTCCAGAGAAGGGGATGGCATTTGCTTTCCCTTGCCACCAGCCCTTGGGATAGGTTCTGCACCTCAGGAGAGCTGTTTCCGTGGGAAGCCGGGTTTCTGCCCAACGGGCCTCAGGGCCGTGTTCCTCGGGGGTCCCTCCGGCTCCCCAGAGAACAGGGACGAGTTGAGGGGCTTAGACCATGCCTGGGCCATGTTGTTTCTTCCACCTCGGTGTGTGGCATTTTGTTGACCTGGCTACCCCCACTTGGGATAGGATTTCCACAGCAAGAGCATATTGTTAGTCGGAAGCCGTTTTGGCCCCAGGGGGTCTCAGGGCTGTGTTTTGGGGGTTGAACTCCTGCTAGCAAAACCGCCGGGATGAGAGAAGGGCTCAGACTGTGCCTGGGCCCTGTGGTCTCTTCCAGGTCAGTGTATGGCATTTCCTTCACCTTGCCACAGGCACTGGGGAGCATGTCTGCACGTGGAGAAGGACTTCCTCGTGGGAAGCCGGTTTCTGTCAAACGGGTCCCCGTGCTGTGCCCCTCTCTTTTCACTCCTGCTGCCAGAAGCCCAGGGAGGAGGGGAGAGCTTACAACATGGCTGGGCAATGGGGTTACTTCCAGAGATCGGGATGGCATTTGCTTTCCCTTGCCACCACCCCTTGGGATAGGGTCTGCACCTCAGGAAAGCTGTTTCCGTGGGAAGCCGGCTTTCTGCCCAACGGGCCTCAGGGCCGTATGCCTCGGGGGTCCCTCCGGCTCCCCAAAGCACAGGGACGAGGTGAGGGGCTTAGACCATGCCTGGGCCATGTTGTTTCTTCCACCTCGGTGTGTGGCATTTTGTTGACCTGGCTACCCCCACTTGGGATAGGATTTCCACAGCAAGAGCATATTGTTAGTCCGAAGCCGTTTGGGCCCCAGGGGGTCTCCGGTCTGTGTTCCTTGGGGTCGAACTCCTGCTCCAAAACCGCCGGGATGAGGGAAGGGCTCAGACTGTGCCTGGGCCCTGTGGTCTCTTCCAGGTTAGTGTATGGCATTTCCTTCACCTTGCCACAGGCACTGGGAGCATGTCTGCACGTGGAGAATGACTAACTCGTGGGAAGCCGGTTTCTGTCAAACGGGTCCCTATGCTGTGCTCCTCTCTTTTCACTCCTGCTACCATAAGCCCAGGGAGGAGGGGAGGGCTTAGAACATGGCTGGGCACTGGGGTTTCTTCCAGAGAAGGGGATGGCATTTGCTTTCCCTTGCCACCAGCCCTTGGGAGAGGGTCTGCACCTCAGGAAAGCTGTTTCCGTGGGAGGCCGGCTTCCTGCCCAAAGGGCCTCAGGGCCGTGGCCCTCGGGGTTCCCTCCGGCTCCCCAGAGCACAGGGACGAGGTGACGGGCTTAGACCATGCCTGGGCCATGTTGTTTCTTCCACCTGGGTGTGTGGCATTTTATTGACCTGGCTGCCCCCACTTGGGATAGGATTTCCACAGCAAGAGTATAATGTTAGTTGGAAGACGTTTTGGCCCCAGGGGGTCTCCGGGCTTTGTTCGTTGGGGTTGAACTCCTGCTAGCAAAACCGCAGGGATGAGGGAAGGGCTCAGACTGTGCCTGGGCCCTGTGGTCTCTTCCAGGTTAGTGTATGGCATTTCCTTCACCTTGCCACAGGCACTGGGGAGCATGTCTGCACGTGGAGAATGACTAACTCGTGGGAAGCCGGTTTCTGTCAAACGGGTCCCTGTGCTGTGCTCCTCTCTTTTCACTCCTGATACCATAAGCCCAGGGAGGAGGGGAGGGCTTAGAACATGGCTGGGCACTGGGGTTTCTTCCAGAGAAGGGGATGGCATTTGCTTTCCCTTGCCACCAGCCCTTGGGAGAGGGTCTGCACCTCAGGAAAGCTGTTTCCGTGGGAGGACCGGCTTCCTGCCCAACGGGCCTCAGGGCCGTGGCCCTCGGTGTTCCCTCCGGCTCCCCAGAGCACAGGGACGATTTAACGGCTTAGACCATGCCTGGGCCATGTTGTTTCTTCCACCTGGGTGTGTGGCATTTTATTGACCTGGCTACCCCCACTTGGGATAGGATTTCCACAGCAAGAGTATATTGTTAGTTGGAAGACGTTTTGGCCCCAGGGGGTCTCCGGGCTGTGTTCGTTGGGGTTGAACTCCTGCTAGCAAAACCGCCGGGACGAGGGAAGGGCTCAGACTGTTCCTGGGCCCTGTGGTCTATTCCAGGTCAGTGTATGGCATTTCCTTCACCTTGCCACAGGCAATGGGGAGCATGTCTGCACGTGGAGAAGGACTTCCTCGTGGGAGGCCGGTTTCTGTCAAACGGGTCCCAGTGCTGTGCATCTCTCTTTTCACTCCTGCTGCCAGAAGCCCAGGGAGGAGGGGAGGGCTTAGAACATGGCTGGGCACTGGGGTTTCTTCCAGATAAGGGGAAGGCATTTGCTTTCCCTTGACACCAGCCCTTGGGATACGGTCTGCACCTCAGGAAAGCTGTTTCCGTGGGAAACCGGCTTTCTGCCCAACGGGCCTCAGGGCCATGGTACTTCGGGGTCCGTCATGCTCCCCAGAGCACAGGGACGAGGTGAGGGGCTTAGGCCATGCCTGGGCCATGTTGTCTCTTCCACCAGGGTGTGTGGCATTTTGTTGACCTGGCTACCTCCACTTGGGATAGGATTTCCACAGCAAGAGCATATTGTTAGTCATAAGCCCTTTGGCCCCAGGGGGTCTCCGGTCTGTGTTCCTTGGTGTTGAACTCCTGCTAGCAAAACCACCGGGATGAGGGAAGGGCTCAGACTGTGCCTGGGCCCTGTGGTCTCTTCCAGGTCAGTGTATGGCATTTCCTTCACCTTGCCACAGGCACTGGGGAGCATGTCTGCACGTGGAGAAGGACTTCCTCGTGGGAAGCCGGTTTCTGTCAAACGGGTCCCAGTGCTGTGCTCCTATCTTTTCACTCCTGCTGCCAGAAGCCCAGGGAGGAGGGGAGGACTTTCAACATGGCTGGGCACTGGGGTTTCTTCCAGAGAAGGGGATGGCATTTGCTTTCCCTTGCCACCAGCCCTTGGGATAGGTTCTGCACCTCAGGAGAGCTGTTTCCTTCGGAAGCCGGGTTTCTGCCCAACGGGCCTCAGGGCCGTGTGCCTCGGGGGTCCCTCCGGCTCCCCAGAGAACAGGGACGAGGTGAGGGGCTTAGACCATGCCTGGGCCATGTTGTCTCTTTCACCTGGGTGTGTGGCATTTTGTTGACCTGGCTACCCCCACTTGGGATAGGATTTCCACAGCAAGAGCATATTGTTAGTCGGAAGCCGTTTTGGCCCCAGGGGGTCTCAGGGCTGTGTTTTGGGTGTTGAACTCCTGCTAGCAAAACCGCCGGGATGAGAGAAGGGCTCAGACTGTGCCTGGGCCCTGTGGTCTCTTCCAGGTCAGTGTATGGCATTTCCTTCACCTTGCCACAGGCACTGGGGAGCATGTCTGCACGTGGAGAATGACTTCCTCGTGGGAAGCCGGTTTCTGTCAAACGGGTCCCCGTGCTGTGCCCCTCTCTTTTCACTCCTGCTGCCAGAAGCCCAGGGAGGAGGGGAGAGCTTACAACATGGCTGGGCAATGGGGTTTCTTCCAGAGAAGGGGATGGCATTTGCTTTCCCTTGCCACCACCCCTTGGGATAGAGTCTGCACCTCAGGAAAGCTGTTTCCGTGGGAAGCCGGCTTTCTGCCCAACGCGCCTCCGGGCCGTATGCCTCGGGGGTCCCTCCGGCTCCCCAAGGCACAGGGACGAGGTGAGGGGCTTAGACCATGCCTGGGCCATGTTGTTTCTTCCACCTCGGTGTGTGGCATTTTGTTGATCTGGCTACCCCCACTTGGGTTTAGATTTCCACAGCAAGAACATATTGTTAGTCGGAAGCCGTTTGGGCCCCAGGGGGTCTCCGGACTGTGTTCCTTGCGGTTGAACTCTTGCTAGCAAAACCGCCGGGATGAGGGAAGGGCTCAGACTGTGCCTGGGCCCTGTCGTCTCTTCCAGGTCAGTGTATGGCATTTCCTTCACCTTGCCACAGGCACTGGGGAGCATGTCTGCACGTGGAGAATGACTTCCTCGTGGGAAGCCTGTTTCTGTCAACCGGGTCCCAGTGCTGTGCTCCTCTCTTTTCACTCCAGCTGCCAGAAGCCCAGGGAGGAGGGGAGGGCTTAGAACATGGCTGGGCACTGGGGTTTCTTCCAGAGAAGTGGATGGCATTTGTTTTCCCTTGCCTCCAGCCCTTGGGATAGGGTCTGCAACTCAGGAAAGCTGTTTCCGTGGGAAGCCGGCTTCCTGCCAACGGGCCTCAGGGCCGTTGGCCTCGGGGTCACTCCGGCTCCCCAGAGCACAGGGACGAGGTGAGGGGCTTAGGCCATGCCTGGGCCATATTGTCTCTTCCACCTGGGTGTGTGGCATTTTGTTGACCTGGCTACCTCCACTTGGGATAGGATTTCCACAGCAAGAGCATATTGTTAGTCGGAAGCCGTTTTGGCCCCAGGGGGTCTCCGGTCTGTGTTCCTTGGTGTTGAACTCCTGCTAGCAAAACCACCGGGATGAGGGAAGGGCTCAGACTGTGCCTGGGCCCTGTGGTCTCTTCCAGGTCAGTGTATGGCATTTCCTTCACCTTGCCACAGGCACTGGGGAGCATGTCTGCACGTGGAGAAGGACTTCCTCGTGGGAAGCCGGTTTCTGTCAAACGGGTCCCAGTGCTGTGCTCCTATCTTTTCACTCCTGCTGCCAGAAGCCCAGGGAGGAGGGGAGGACTTTCAACATGGCTGGGCACTGGGGTTTCTTCCAGAGAAGGGGATGGCATTTGCTTTCCCTTGCCACCAGCCCTTGGTATAGGGTCTGCACCTCAGGAAAGCTGTTTCCGTGGGAAGCCGGCTTTCTGCCCAACGGGCCTCAGGGCCGTGGGCCTAGGGGGTCCCTCCGGCTCCCCAGAGCACAGGGACAAGGTGAGGGGCTTAGGCCATGCCTGGGCCATGTTGTCTCTTCCACCAGGGTGTGTGGCATTTTGTTGACCTGGCTACCTCCAGTTGGGATAGGATTTCCACAGCAATAGCATATTGTTAGTCGGAAGCTGTTTTGGCCCCAGGGGGTCTCCGGGCTGTGTTTGGGGTTGAACTCCTGCTAGCAAAACCGCCGGGATGAGGGAAGGGCTCAGACTGTGCCTGGGCCCTGTGGTCTCTTCCAGGTCAGTGTATGGCATTTCATTCACCTTTCCACAGGCACTGGGGAGCATGTCTGCACGTGGAGAAGGACTTCCTCATCTGAAGCCGGTTCCTGTCAAACGGGTCCCAGTGCTGTGCTCCTCTCTTTTCACTCCTGCTGCCAGAAGCCCAGGGAGGAGGGGAGGACTTTCAACAGAGCTGGGCACTGGGGTTTCTTCCAGAGAAGGGGATGGCATTTGCTTTCCCTTGCCACCAGCCCTTGGGATAGGGTCTGCACCTCAGGAAAGCTGTTTCCGTGGGAAGCCGGCTTTCTGCCCAACGGGCCTCCGGGCCGTGTGCCTCGGGGGTCCCTCCGGCTCCCCAAAGCACAGGGACGAGGTAAGGGGCTTAGACCATGCCTGGGCCATGTTGTTTCTTCCACTTGGTTGTGTGGCATTTTGTTGACCTGGCTACCCCCACTTGGGATAGGATTTCCACAGCAAGAGCATATTGTTATTCCGAAGCCGTTGGGCCCCAGGGGGTCTCCGGTCTGTGTTCCTTGGGGTTGAACTCCTGCTAGCAAAACCGCCGGGATGAGGGAAGGGCTCAGACTGTGCCTGGGCCCTGTGGTCTCTTCCAGGTTAGTGTATGGCATTTCCTTCACCTTGCCACAGGCACTGGGGAGCATGTCTGCACGTGGAGAATGACTAACTCGTGGGAAGCCGGTTTCTGTCAAACGGGTCCCTGTGCTGTGCTCCTCTCTTTTCACTCCTGATACCATAAGCCCAGGGAGGAGGGGAGGGCTTAGAACATGGCTGGGCACTGGGGTTTCTTCCAGAGAAGGGGATGGCATTTGCTTTCCCTTGCCACCAGCCCTTGGGAGAGGGTCTGCACCTCAGGAAAGCTGTTTCCGTGGGAGGACCGGCTTCCTGCCCAACGGGCCTCAGGGCCGTGGCCCTCGGTGTTCCCTCCGGCTCCCCAGAGCACAGGGACGATTTAACGGCTTAGACCATGCCTGGGCCATGTTGTTTCTTCCACCTGGGTGTGTGGCATTTTATTGACCTGGCTACCCCCACTTGGGATAGGATTTCCACAGCAAGAGTATATTGTTAGTTGGAAGACGTTTTGGCCCCAGGGGGTCTCCGGGCTGTGTTCGTTGGGGTTGAACTCCTGCTAGCAAAACCGCCGGGATGAGGGAAGGGCTCAGACTGTTCCTGGGCCCTGTGGTCTATTCCAGGTCAGTTTATGGCATTTCCTTCACCTTGCCACAGGCAATGGGGAGCATGTCTGCACGTGGAGAAGGACTTCCTCGTGGGAGGCCGGTTTCTGTCAAACGGGTCCCAGTGCTGTGCATCTCTCTTTTCACTCCTGCTGCCAGAAGCCCAGGGAGGAGGGGAGGGCTTAGAACATGGCTGGGCACTGGGGTTTCTTCCAGATAAGGGGAAGGCATTTGCTTTCCCTTGACACCAGCCCTTGGGATACGGTCTGCACCTCAGGAAAGCTGTTTCCGTGGGAAACCGGCTTTCTGCCCAACGGGCCTCAGGGCCATGGTACTTCGGGGTCCGTCATGCTCCCCAGAGCACAGGGACGAGGTGAGGGGCTTAGGCCATGCCTGGGCCATGTTGTCTCTTCCACCAGGGTGTGTGGCATTTTGTTGACCTGGCTACCTCCACTTGGGATAGGATTTCCACAGCAAGAGCATATTGTTAGTCATAAGCCCTTTGGCCCCAGGGGGTCTCCGGTCTGTGTTCCTTGGTGTTGAACTCCTGCTAGCAAAACCACCGGGATGAGGGAAGGGCTCAGACTGTGCCTGGGCCCTGTGGTCTCTTCCAGGTCAGTGTATGGCATTTCCTTCACCTTGCCACAGGCACTGGGGAGCATGTCTGCACGTGGAGAAGGACTTCCTCGTGGGAAGCCGGTTTCTGTCAAACGGGTCCCAGTGCTGTGCTCCTCTCTTTTCACTCCTGCTGCCAGAAGCCCAGGGAGGAGGGGAGGACTTTCAACATGGCTGGGCACTGGGGTTTCTTCCAGAGAAGGGGATGGCATTTGCTTTCCCTTGCCACCAGCCCTTGGGATAGGGTCTGCACCTCAGGAAAGCTGTTTCCGTGGGAAGCCGGCTTTCTGCCCAACGGTCCTCCGGGCCGTGTGCCTCGGGGGTCCCTCCGGCTCCCCAAAGCACAGGGACGAGGTGAGGGGCTTAGACCATGCCTGGGCCATGTTGTTTCTTCCACTTGGTTGTGTGGCATTTTGTTGACCTGGCTACCCCCACTTGGGATAGGATTTCCACAGCAAGAGCATATTGTTATTCCGAAGCCGTTTGGGCCCCAGGGGGTCTCCGGTCTGTGTTCCTTGGGGTTGAACTCCTGCTAGCAAAACCGCCGGGATGAGGGAAGGGCTCAGACTGTGCCTGGGCCCTGTGGTCTCTTCCAGGTTAGTGTATGGCATTTCCTTCACCTTGCCACAGGCACTGGGGAGCATGTCTGCACGTGGAGAATGACTAACTCGTGGGAAGCCGGTTTCTGTCAAACGGGTCCCTGTGCTGTGCTCCTCTCTTTTCACTCCTGATACCATAAGCCCAGGGAGGAGGGGAGGGCTTAGAACATGGCTGGGCACTGGGGTTTCTTCCAGAGAAGGGGATGGCATTTGCTTTCCCTTGCCACCAGCCCTTGGGAGAGGGTCTGCACCTCAGGAAAGCTGTTTCCGTGGGAGGACCGGCTTCCTGCCCAACGGGCCTCAGGGCCGTGGCCCTCGGGGTTCCCTCCGGCTCCCCAGAGCACAGGGACGAGGTGACGGCTTAGACCATGCCTGGGCCATGTTGTTTCTTCCACCTGGGTGTGTGGCATTTTATTGACCTGGCTACCCCCACTTGGGATAGGATTTCCACAGCAAGAGTATATTGTTAGTTGGAAGACGTTTTGGCCCCAAGGGGTCTCCGGGCTGTGTTCGTTGGGGTTGAACTCCTGCTAGCAAAACCGCCGGGATGAGGGAAGGGCTCAGACTGTGCCTGGGCCCTGTGGTCTATTCCAGGTCAGTGTATGGCATTTCCTTCACCTTGCCACAGGCAATGGGGAGCATGTCTGCACGTGGAGAAGGACTTCCTCGTGTGAGGCCGGTTTCTGTCAAACGGGTCCCAGTGCTGTGCATCTCTCTTTTCACTCCTGCTGCCAGAAGCCCAGGGAGGAGGGGAGGGCTTAGAACATGGCTGGGCACTGGGGTTTCTTCCAGATAAGGGGAAGGCATTTGCTTTCCCTTGCCACCAGCCCTTGGGATAGGGTCTGCACCTCAGGAAAGCTGTTTCCGTGGGAAACCGGCTTTCTGCCCAACGGGCCTCAGGGCCATGGTGCTTCGCGGTCCGTCCGGCTCCCCAGAGCACAGGGACGAGGTGAGGGGCTTAGGCCATGCCTGGGCCATGTTGTCTCTTCCACCAGGGTGTGTGGCATTTTGTTGACCTGGCTACCTCCACTTGGGATAGGATTTCCACAGCAAGAGCATATTGTTAGTCATAAGCCCTTTGGCCCCAGGGGGTCTCCGGTCTGTGTTCCTTGGTGTTGAACTCCTGCTAGCAAAACCACCGGGATGAGGGAAGGGCTCAGACTGTGCCTGGGCCCTGTGGTCTCTTCCAGGTCAGTGTATGGCATTTCCTTCACCTTGCCACAGGCACTGGGGAGCATGTCTGCACGTGGAGAAGGACTTCCTCGTGGGAAGCCGGTTTCTGTCAAACGGGTCCCAGTGCTGTGCTCCTCTCTTTTCAGTCCTACAGCCAGAAGCCCAGGGAGGAGGGGAGGACTTTCAACATGGCTGGGCACTGGGGTTTCTTCCAGAGAAGGGGATGGCATTTGCTTTCCCTTGCCACCAGCCCTTGGGATAGGGTCTGCACCTCAGGAGAGCTGTTTCCGTGGGAAGCCGGGTTTCTGCCCAACGGGCCTCAGGGCCGTGTGCCTCGGGGGTCCCTCCGGCTCCCCAGAGAACAGGGACGAGGTGAGGGGCTTAGACCATGCCTGGGCCATGTTGTCTCTTTCACCTGGGTGTGTGGCATTTTGTTGACCTGGCTACCCCCACTAGGGATAGGATTTCCACAGCAAGAGCATATTGTTAGTCGGAAGCCGTTTTGGCCCCAGGGGGTCTCAGGGCTGTGTTTTGGGGGTTGAACTCCTGCTAGCAAAACCGCCGGGATGAGAGAAGGGCTCAGACTGTGCCTGGGCCCTGTGGTCTCTTCCAGGTCAGTGTATGGCATTTCCTTCACCTTGCCACAGGCACTGGGGAGCATGTCTGCACGTGGAGAAGGACTTCCTCGTGGGAAGCCGGTTTCTGTCAAACGGGTCCCCGTGCTGTGCCCCTCTCTTTTCACTCCTGCTGCCAGAAGCCCAGGGAGGAGGGGAGAGCTTACAACATGGCTGGGCACTGGGGTTTCTTCCAGAGAAGGGGATGGCATTTGCTTTCCCTTGCCACCAGCCCTTGGGATAGGGTCTGCACCTCAGGAAAGCTGTTTCCGTGGGAAGCCGGCTTTCTGCCCAACGGGCCTCCGGGCCGTATGCCTCGGGGGTCCCTCCGGCTCCCCAGAGCACAGGGACGAGGTGAGGGGCTTAGACCATGCCTGGGCCATGTTGTTTCTTCCACCTCGGTGTGTGGCATTTTGTTGACCTGGCTACCCCCACTTGGGTTTAGATTTCCACAGCAAGAACATATTGTTAGTCGGAAGCCGTTTGGGCCCCAGGGGGTCTCCGGACTGTGTTCCTTGCGGTTGAACTCTTGCTAGCAAAACCGCCGGGATGAGGGAAGGGCTCAGACTGTGCCTGGGCCCTGTCGTCTCTTCCAGGTCAGTGTATGGCATTTCCTTCACCTTGCCACAGGCACTGGGGAGCATGTCTGCACGTGGAGAATGACTTCCTCGTGGGAAGCCGGTTTCTGTCAAACGGGTCCCAGTGCTGTGCTCCTCTCTTTTCAGTCCTACAGCCAGAAGCCCAGGGAGGAGGGGAGGGCTTACAACATGGCTGGGTACCTGGGTTTCTTCCAGAGAAGGGGATG
This sequence comes from Ursus americanus, assembly GCF_024610735.1. Taxonomy (NCBI): domain Eukaryota; kingdom Metazoa; phylum Chordata; class Mammalia; order Carnivora; family Ursidae; genus Ursus; species Ursus americanus. The sequence goes on from NW_028273626.1 coordinate 64,554, forward strand.
GCATTTGCTTTCCCTTGCCACCAGCCGTTGGGATAGGTTCTGCACCTCAGGAGAGCTGTTTCCGTGGGAAGCCGGGTTTCTGCCCAACGGGCCTCAGGGCCGTGTGCCTCGGGGGTCCCTCCGGCTCCCCAGAGAACAGGGACGAGGTGAGGGGCTTAGACCATGCCTGGGCCATGTTGTCTCTTTCACCTGGGTGTGTGGCATTTTGTTGACCTGGCTACCCCCACTTGGGATAGGATTTCCACAGCAAGAGCATATTGTTAGTCGGAAGCCGTTTTGGCCCCAGGGGGTCTCAGGGCTGTGTTTTGGGGGTTGAACTCCTGCTAGCAAAACCGCCGGGATGAAAGAAGGGCTCAGACTGTGCCTGGGCCCTGTGGTCTCTTCCAGGTCAGTGTATGGCATTTCCTTCACCTTGCCACAGGCACTGGGGAGCATGTCTGCACGTGGAGAAGGACTTCCTCGTGGGAAGCCGGTTTCTGTCAAACGGGTCCCCGTGCTGTGCCCCTCTCTTTTCACTCCTGCTGCCAGAAGCCCAGGGAGGAGGGGAGAGCTTACAACATGGCTGGGCACTGGGGTTTCTTCCAGAGAAGGGGATGGCATTTGCTTTCCCTTGCCACCAGCCCTTGGGATAGGGTCTGCACCTCAGGAAAGCTGTTTCCGTGGGAAGCCGGCTTTCTGCCCAACGGGCCTCCGGGCCGTATACCTCGGGGGTCCCTCCGGCTCCCCAGAGCACAGGGACGAGGTGAGGGGCTTAGACCATGCCTGGGCCATGTTGTTTCTTCCACCTCGGTGTGTGGCATTTTGTTGACCTGGCTACCCCCACTTGGGTTTAGATTTCCACAGCAAGAACATATTGTTAGTCGGAAGCCGTTTGGGCCCCAGGGGGTCTCCGGACTGTGTTCCTTGCGGTTGAACTCTTGCTAGCAAAACCGCCGGGATGAGGGAAGGGCTCAGACTGTGCCTGGGCCCTGTGGTCTCTTCCAGGTCAGTGTATGGCATTTCCTTCACCTTGCCACAGGCACTGGGGAGCATGTCTGCACGTGGAGAATGACTTCCTCGTGGGAAGCCTGTTTCTGTCAACCGGGTCCCAGTGCTGTGCTCCTCTCTTTTCACTCCAGCTGCCAGAAGCCCAGGGAGGAGGGGAGGGCTTAGAACATGGCTGGGCACTGGGGTTTCTTCAAGAGAAGTGGATGGCATTTGTTTTCCCTTGCCTCCAGCCCTTGGGATAGGGTCTGCAACTCAGGAAAGCTGTTTCCGTGGGAAGCCGGCTTCCTGCCAACGGGCCTCAGGGCCGTTGGCCTCGGGGTCACTCCGGCTCCCCAGAGCACAGGGACGAGGTGAGGGGCTTAGGCCATGCCTGGGCCATATTGTCTCTTCTACCTGGGTGTGTGGCATTTTGTTGACCTGGCTACCTCCACTTGGGATAGGATTTCCACAGCAAGAGCATATTGTTAGTCGGAAGCCGTTTTGGCCCCAGGGGGTCTCCGGTCTGTGTTCCTTGGTGTTGAACTCCTGCTAGCAAAACCACCGGGATGAGGGAAGGGCTCAGACTGTGCCTGGGCCCTGTGGTCTCTTCCAGGTCAGTGTATGGCATTTCCTTCACCTTGCCACAGGCACTGGGGAGCATGTCTGCACGTGGAGAAGGACTTCCTCGTGGGAAGCCGGTTTCTGTCAAACGGGTCCCAGTCTGTGCTCCTATCTTTTCACTCCTGCTGCCAGAAGCCCAGGGAGGAGGGGAGGACTTTCAACATGGCTGGGCACTGGGGTTACTTCCAGAGAAGGGGATGGCATTTGCTTTCCCTTGCCACCAGCCCTTGGGATAGGGTCTGCACCTCAGGAAAGCTGTTTCCGTGGGAAGCCGGCTTTCTGCCCAATGGGCCTCAGGGCCGTTGGCCTAGGGGGTCCCTCCGGCTCCCCAGAGCACAGGGACGAGGTGAGGGGCTTAGGCCATGCCTGGGCCATGTTGTCTCTTCCACCAGGGTGTGTGGCATTTTGTTGACCTGGCTACCCCCACTTGGGATAGGATTTCCACAGCAAGAGCATATTGTTAGTCGGAAGCCGTTTTGGCCCCAGGGGGTCTCCGGTCTGTGTTCCTTGGTGTTGAACTCCTGCTAGCAAAACCACCGGGATGAGGGAAGGGCTCAGACTGTGCCTGGGCCCTGTGGTCTCTTCCAGGTCAGTGTATGGCATTTCCTTCACCTTGCCACAGGCACTGGGGAGCATGTCTGCACGTGGAGAAGGACTTCCTCGTGGGAAGCCGGTTTCTGTCAAACGGGTCCCAGTGCTGTGCTCCTATCTTTTCACTCCTGCTGCCAGAAGCCCAGGGAGGAGGGGAGGACTTTCAACATGGCTGGGCACTGGGGTTTCTTCCAGAGAAGGGGATGGCATTTGCTTTCCCTTGCCACCAGCCCTTGGTATAGGGTCTGCACCTCAGGAAAGCTGTTTCCGTGGGAAGCCGGCTTTCTGCCCAACGGGCCTCAGGGCCGTGGGCCTAGGGGGTCCCTCCGGCTCCCCAGAGCACAGGGACAAGGTGAGGGGCTTAGGCCATGCCTGGGCCATGTTGTCTCTTCCACCAGGGTGTGTGGCATTTTGTTGACCTGGCTACCTCCAGTTGGGATAGGATTTCCACAGCAATAGCATATTGTTAGTCGGAAGCTGTTTTGGCCCCAGGGGGTCTCCGGGCTGTGTTTGGGGTTGAACTCCTGCTAGCAAAACCATGGGGATGAGGGAAGGGCTCAGACTGTGCCTGGGCCCTGTGGTCTCTTCCAGGTCAGTGTATGGCATTTCCTTCACCTTGCCACAGGCACTGGGGAGCATGTCTGCACGTGGAGAAGGACTTCCTCGTGGGAAGCCGGTTTCTGTCAAACGGGTCCCAGTGCTGTGCTCCTATCTTTTCACTCCTGCTGCCAGAAGCCCAGGGAGGAGGGGAGGACTTTCAACATGGCTGGGCACTGGGGTTTCTTCCAGAGAAGGGGATGGCATTTGCTTTCCCTTGCCACCAGCCCTTGGGATAGGGTCTGCACCTCAGGAAAGCTGTTTCCGTGGGAAGCCGGCTTTCTGCCCAACGGGCCTCAGGGCCGTGGGCCTAGGGGGTCCCTCCGGCTCCCCAGAGCACAGGGACGAGGTGAGGGGCTTAGGCCATGCCTGGGCCATGTTGTCTCTTCCACCAGGGTGTGTGGCATTTTGTTGACCTGGCTACCCCCACTTGGGATAGGATTTCCACAGCAAGAGCATATTGTTAGTCCGAAGCCTTTTGGGCCCCAGGGGGTCTCCGGTCTGTGTTCCTTGGGGTTGAACTCCTGCTAGCAAAACCGCCGGGATGAGGGAAGGGCTCAGACTGTGCCTGGGCCCTGTGGTCTCTTCCAGGTTAGTGTATGGCATTTCCTTCACCTTGCCACAGGCACTGGGGAGCATGTCTGCACGTGGAGAATGACTAACTCGTGGGAAGCCGGTTTCTGTCAAACGGGTCCCTGTGCTGTGCTCCTCTCTTTTCACTCCTGCTACCATAAGCCCAGGGAGGAGGGGAGGGCTTAGAACATGGCTGGGCACTGGGGTTTCTTCCAGAGAAGGGGATGGCATTTGCTTTCCCTTGCCACCACTCCTTGGGAGAGGGTCTGCACCTCAGGAAAGCTGTTTCCGTGGGAGGCCGGCTTCCTGCCCAACGGGCCTCAGGGCCGTGGCCCTCGGGGTTCCCTCCGGCTCCCCAGAGCACAGGGACGAGGTGACGGGCTTAGACCATGCCTGGGCCATGTTGTTTCTTCCACCTGGGTGTGTGGCATTTTATTGACCTGGCTACCCCCACTTGGGATAGGATTTCCACAGCAAGAGTATATTGTTAGTTGGAAGACGTTTTGGCCCCAGGGGGTCTCCGGGCTGTGTTCGTTGGGGTTGAACTCCTGCTAGCAAAACCGCCGGGATGAGGGAAGGGATCAGACTGTGCCTGGGCCCTGTGGTCTCTTCCAGGTCAGTGTATGGCATTTCCTTCACCTTGCCACAGGCAATGGGGAGCATGTCTGCACGTGGAGAAGGACTTCCTCGTGGGAGGCCGGTTTCTGTCAAACGGGTCCCAGTGCTGTGCATCTCTCTTTTCACTCCTGCTGCCAGAAGCCCAGGGAGGAGGGGAGGGCTTAGAACATGGCTGGGCACTGGGGTTTCTTCCAGATAAGGGGATGGCATTTGCTTTCCCTTGACACCAGCCCTTGGGATACGGTCTGCACCTCAGGAAAGCTGTTTCCGTGGGAAACCGGCTTTCTGCCCAACGGGCCTCAGGGCCATGGTGCTTCGCGGTCCGTCCGGCTCCCCAGAGCACAGGGACGAGGTGAGGGGCTTAGGCCATGCCTGGGCCATGTTGTCTCTTCCACCAGGGTGTGTGGCATTTTGTTGACCTGGCTACCTCCACTTGGGATAGGATTTCCACAGCAAGAGCATATTGTTAGTCATAAGCCCTTTGGCCCCAGGGGGTCTCCGGTCTGTGTTCCTTGGTGTTGAACTCCTGCTAGCAAAACCACCGGGATGAGGGAAGGGCTCAGACTGTGCCTGGGCCCTGTGGTCTCTTCCAGGTCAGTGTATGGCATTTCCTTCACCTTGCCACAGGCACTGGGGAGCATGTCTGCACGTGGAGAAGGACTTCCTCGTGGGAAGCCGGTTTCTGTCAAACGGGTCCCAGTGCTGTGCTCCTCTCTTTTCAGTCCTACAGCCAGAAGCCCAGGGAGGAGGGGAGGACTTTCAACATGGCTGGGCACTGGGGTTTCTTCCAGAGAAGGGGATGGCATTTGCTTTCCCTTGCCACCAGCCCTTGGGATAGGGTCTGCACCTCAGGAGAGCTGTTTCCGTGGGAAGCCGGGTTTCTGCCCAACGGGCCTCAGGGCCGTGTGCCTCGGGGGTCCCTCCGGCTCCCCAGAGAACAGGGACGAGGTGAGGGGCTTAGACCATGCCTGGGCCATGTTGTCTCTTTCACCTGGGTGTGTGGCATTTTGTTGACCTGGCTACCCCCACTAGGGATAGGATTTCCACAGCAAGAGCATATTGTTAGTCGGAAGCCGTTTTGGCCCCAGGGGGTCTCAGGGCTGTGTTTTGGGGGTTGAACTCCTGCTAGCAAAACCGCCGGGATGAGAGAAGGGCTCAGACTGTGCCTGGGCCCTGTGGTCTCTTCCAGGTCAGTGTATGGCATTTCCTTCACCTTGCCACAGGCACTGGGGAGCATGTCTGCACGTGGAGAAGGACTTCCTCGTGGGAAGCCGGTTTCTGTCAAACGGGTCCCCGTGCTGTGCCCCTCTCTTTTCACTCCTGCTGCCAGAAGCCCAGGGAGGAGGGGAGAGCTTACAACATGGCTGGGCACTGGGGTTTCTTCCAGAGAAGGGGATGGCATTTGCTTTCCCTTGCCACCAGCCCTTGGGATAGGGTCTGCACCTCAGGAAAGCTGTTTCCGTGGGAAGCCGGCTTTCTGCCCAACGGGCCTCCGGGCCGTATGCCTCGGGGGTCCCTCCGGCTCCCCAGAGCACAGGGACGAGGTGAGGGGCTTAGACCATGCCTGGGCCATGTTGTTTCTTCCACCTCGGTGTGTGGCATTTTGTTGACCTGGCTACCCCCACTTGGGTTTAGATTTCCACAGCAAGAACATATTGTTAGTCGGAAGCCGTTTGGGCCCCAGGGGGTCTCCGGACTGTGTTCCTTGCGGTTGAACTCTTGCTAGCAAAACCGCCGGGATGAGGGAAGGGCTCAGACTGTGCCTGGGCCCTGTCGTCTCTTCCAGGTCAGTGTATGGCATTTCCTTCACCTTGCCACAGGCACTGGGGAGCATGTCTGCACGTGGAGAATGACTTCCTCGTGGGAAGCCGGTTTCTGTCAAACGGGTCCCAGTGCTGTGCTCCTCTCTTTTCAGTCCTACAGCCAGAAGCCCAGGGAGGAGGGGAGGGCTTACAACATGGCTGGGTACCTGGGTTTCTTCCAGAGAAGGGGATGGCATTTGCTTTCCCTTGCCACCAGCCCTTGGGATAGGTTCTGCACCTCAGGAGAGCTGTTTCCGTGGGAAGCCGGGTTTCTGCCCAACGGGCCTCAGGGCCGTGTGCCTCGGGGGTCCCTCCGGCTCCCCAGAGAACAGGGACGAGGTGAGGGGCTTAGACCATGCCTGGGCCATGTTGTCTCTTTCACCTGGGTGTGTGGCATTTTGTTGACCTGGCTACCCCCACTTGGGATAGGATTTCCACAGCAAGAGCATATTGTTAGTCGGAAGCCGTTTTGGCCCCAGGGGGTCTCAGGGCTGTGTTTTGGGGGTTGAACTCCTGCTAGCAAAACCGCCGGGATGAGAGAAGGGCTCAGACTGTGCCTGGGCCCTGTGGTCTCTTCCAGGTCAGTGTATGGCATTTCCTTCACCTTGCCACAGGCACTGGGGAGCATGTCTGCACGTGGAGAAGGACTTCCTCGTGGGAAGCCGGTTTCTGTCAAACGGGTCCCCGTGCTGTGCCCCTCTCTTTTCACTCCTGCTGCCAGAAGCCCAGGGAGGAGGGGAGAGCTTACAACATGGCTGGGCACTGGGGTTTCTTCCAGAGAAGGGGATGGCATTTGCTTTCCCTTGCCACCAGCCCTTGGGATAGGGTCTGCACCTCAGGAAAGCTGTTTCCGTGGGAAGCCGGCTTTCTGCCCAACGGGCCTCCGGGCCGTATACCTCGGGGGTCCCTCCGGCTCCCCAGAGCACAGGGACGAGGTGAGGGGCTTAGACCATGCCTGGGCCATGTTGTTTCTTCCACCTCGGTGTGTGGCATTTTGTTGACCTGGCTACCCCCACTTGGGTTTAGATTTCCACAGCAAGAACATATTGTTAGTCGGAAGCCGTTTGGGCCCCAGGGGGTCTCCGGACTGTGTTCCTTGCAGTTGAACTCTTGCTAGCAAAACCGCCGGGATGAGGGAAGGGCTCAGACTGTGCCTGGGCCCTGTGGTCTCTTCCAGGTCAGTGTATGGCATTTCCTTCCCCTTGCCACAGGCACTGGGGAGCATGTCTGCACGTGGAGAATGACTTCCTCGTGGGAAGCCTGTTTCTGTCAACCGGGTCCCAGTGCTGTGCTCCTCTCTTTTCACTCCAGCTGCCAGAAGCCCAGGGAGGAGGGGAGGGCTTAGAACATGGCTGGGCACTGGGGTTTCTTCAAGAGAAGTGGATGGCATTTGTTTTCCCTTGCCTCCAGCCCTTGGGATAGGGTCTGCAACTCAGGAAAGCTGTTTCCGTGGGAAGCCGGCTTCCTGCCAACGGGCCTCAGGGCCGTTGGCCTCGGGGTCACTCCGGCTCCCCAGAGCACAGGGACGAGGTGAGGGGCTTAGGCCATGCCTGGGCCATATTGTCTCTTCTACCTGGGTGTGTGGCATTTTGTTGACCTGGCTACCTCCACTTGGGATAGGATTTCCACAGCAAGAGCATATTGTTAGTCGGAAGCCGTTTTGGCCCCAGGGGGTCTCCGGTCTGTGTTCCTTGGTGTTGAACTCCTGCTAGCAAAACCACCGGGATGAGGGAAGGGCTCAGACTGTGCCTGGGCCCTGTGGTCTCTTCCAGGTCAGTGTATGGCATTTCCTTCACCTTGCCACAGGCACTGGGGAGCATGTCTGCACGTGGAGAAGGACTTCCTCGTGGGAAGCCGGTTTCTGTCAAACGGGTCCCAGTGCTGTGCTCCTATCTTTTCACTCCTGCTGCCAGAAGCCCAGGGAGGAGGGGAGGACTTTCAACATGGCTGGGCACTGGGGTTTCTTCCAGAGAAGGGGATGGCATTTGCTTTCCCTTGCCACCAGCCCTTGGGATAGGGTCTGCACCTCAGGAAAGCTGTTTCCGTGGGAAGCCGGCTTTCTGCCCAACGGGCCTCAGGGCCGTGGGCCTAGGGGGTCCCTCCGGCTCCCCAGAGCACAGGGACGAGGTGAGGGGCTTAGGCCATGCCTGGGCCATGTTGTCTCTTCCACCAGGGTGTGTGGCATTTTGTTGACCTGGCTACCCCCACTTGGGATAGGATTTCCACAGCAAGAGCATATTGTTAGTCCGAAGCCTTTTGGGCCCCAGGGGGTCTCCGGTCTGTGTTCCTTGGGGTTGAACTCCTGCTAGCAAAACCGCCGGGATGAGGGAAGGGCTCAGACTGTGCCTGGGCCCTGTGGTCTCTTCCAGGTTAGTGTATGGCATTTCCTTCACCTTGCCACAGGCACTGGGGAGCATGTCTGCACGTGGAGAATGACTAACTCGTGGGAAGCCGGTTTCTGTCAAACGGGTCCCTGTGCTGTGCTCCTCTCTTTTCACTCCTGCTACCATAAGCCCAGGGAGGAGGGGAGGGCTTAGAACATGGCTGGGCACTGGGGTTTCTTCCAGAGAAGGGGATGGCATTTGCTTTCCCTTGCCACCACTCCTTGGGAGAGGGTCTGCACCTCAGGAAAGCTGTTTCCGTGGGAGGCCGGCTTCCTGCCCAACGGGCCTCAGGGCCGTGGCCCTCGGGGTTCCCTCCGGCTCCCCAGAGCACAGGGACGAGGTGACGGGCTTAGACCATGCCTGGGCCATGTTGTTTCTTCCACCTGGGTGTGTGGCATTTTATTGACCTGGCTACCCCCACTTGGGATAGGATTTCCACAGCAAGAGTATATTGTTAGTTGGAAGACGTTTTGGCCCCAGGGGGTCTCCGGGCTGTGTTCGTTGGGGTTGAACTCCTGCTAGCAAAACCGCCGGGATGAGGGAAGGGATCAGACTGTGCCTGGGCCCTGTGGTCTCTTCCAGGTCAGTGTATGGCATTTCCTTCACCTTGCCACAGGCAATGGGGAGCATGTCTGCACGTGGAGAAGGACTTCCTCGTGGGAGGCCGGTTTCTGTCAAACGGGTCCCAGTGCTGTGCATCTCTCTTTTCACTCCTGCTGCCAGAAGCCCAGGGAGGAGGGGAGGGCTTAGAACATGGCTGGGCACTGGGGTTTCTTCCAGATAAGGGGATGGCATTTGCTTTCCCTTGACACCAGCCCTTGGGATACGGTCTGCACCTCAGGAAAGCTGTTTCCGTGGGAAACCGGCTTTCTGCCCAACGGGCCTCAGGGCCATGGTGCTTCGCGGTCCGTCCGGCTCCCCAGAGCACAGGGACGAGGTGAGGGGCTTAGGCCATGCCTGGGCCATGTTGTCTCTTCCACCAGGGTGTGTGGCATTTTGTTGACCTGGCTACCTCCACTTGGGATAGGATTTCCACAGCAAGAGCATATTGTTAGTCATAAGCCCTTTGGCCCCAGGGGGTCTCCGGTCTGTGTTCCTTGGTGTTGAACTCCTGCTAGCAAAACCACCGGGATGAGGGAAGGGCTCAGACTGTGCCTGGGCCCTGTGGTCTCTTCCAGGTCAGTGTATGGCATTTCCTTCACCTTGCCACAGGCACTGGGGAGCATGTCTGCACGTGGAGAAGGACTTCCTCGTGGGAAGCCGGTTTCTGTCAAACGGGTCCCAGTGCTGTGCTCCTCTCTTTTCAGTCCTACAGCCAGAAGCCCAGGGAGGAGGGGAGGACTTTCAACATGGCTGGGCACTGGGGTTTCTTCCAGAGAAGGGGATGGCATTTGCTTTCCCTTGCCACCAGCCCTTGGGATAGGGTCTGCACCTCAGGAGAGCTGTTTCCGTGGGAAGCCGGGTTTCTGCCCAACGGGCCTCAGGGCCGTGTGCCTCGGGGGTCCCTCCGGCTCCCCAGAGAACAGGGACGAGGTGAGGGGCTTAGACCATGCCTGGGCCATGTTGTCTCTTTCACCTGGGTGTGTGGCATTTTGTTGACCTGGCTACCCCCACTAGGGATAGGATTTCCACAGCAAGAGCATATTGTTAGTCGGAAGCCGTTTTGGCCCCAGGGGGTCTCAGGGCTGTGTTTTGGGGGTTGAACTCCTGCTAGCAAAACCGCCGGGATGAGAGAAGGGCTCAGACTGTGCCTGGGCCCTGTGGTCTCTTCCAGGTCAGTGTATGGCATTTCCTTCACCTTGCCACAGGCACTGGGGAGCATGTCTGCACGTGGAGAAGGACTTCCTCGTGGGAAGCCGGTTTCTGTCAAACGGGTCCCCGTGCTGTGCCCCTCTCTTTTCACTCCTGCTGCCAGAAGCCCAGGGAGGAGGGGAGAGCTTACAACATGGCTGGGCACTGGGGTTTCTTCCAGAGAAGGGGATGGCATTTGCTTTCCCTTGCCACCAGCCCTTGGGATAGGGTCTGCACCTCAGGAAAGCTGTTTCCGTGGGAAGCCGGCTTTCTGCCCAACGGGCCTCCGGGCCGTATGCCTCGGGGGTCCCTCCGGCTCCCCAGAGCACAGGGACGAGGTGAGGGGCTTAGACCATGCCTGGGCCATGTTGTTTCTTCCACCTCGGTGTGTGGCATTTTGTTGACCTGGCTACCCCCACTTGGGTTTAGATTTCCACAGCAAGAACATATTGTTAGTCGGAAGCCGTTTGGGCCCCAGGGGGTCTCCGGACTGTGTTCCTTGCGGTTGAACTCTTGCTAGCAAAACCGCCGGGATGAGGGAAGGGCTCAGACTGTGCCTGGGCCCTGTCGTCTCTTCCAGGTCAGTGTATGGCATTTCCTTCACCTTGCCACAGGCACTGGGGAGCATGTCTGCACGTGGAGAATGACTTCCTCGTGGGAAGCCGGTTTCTGTCAAACGGGTCCCAGTGCTGTGCTCCTCTCTTTTCAGTCCTACAGCCAGAAGCCCAGGGAGGAGGGGAGGGCTTACAACATGGCTGGGTACCTGGGTTTCTTCCAGAGAAGGGGATGGCATTTGCTTTCCCTTGCCACCAGCCCTTGGGATAGGTTCTGCACCTCAGGAGAGCTGTTTCCGTGGGAAGCCGGGTTTCTGCCCAACGGGCCTCAGGGCCGTGTGCCTCGGGGGTCCCTCCGGCTCCCCAGAGAACAGGGACGAGGTGAGGGGCTTAGACCATGCCTGGGCCATGTTGTCTCTTTCACCTGGGTGTGTGGCATTTTGTTGACCTGGCTACCCCCACTTGGGATAGGATTTCCACAGCAAGAGCATATTGTTAGTCGGAAGCCGTTTTGGCCCCAGGGGGTCTCAGGGCTGTGTTTTGGGGGTTGAACTCCTGCTAGCAAAACCGCCGGGATGAGAGAAGGGCTCAGACTGTGCCTGGGCCCTGTGGTCTCTTCCAGGTCAGTGTATGGCATTTCCTTCACCTTGCCACAGGCACTGGGGAGCATGTCTGCACGTGGAGAAGGACTTCCTCGTGGGAAGCCGGTTTCTGTCAAACGGGTCCCCGTGCTGTGCCCCTCTCTTTTCACTCCTGCTGCCAGAAGCCCAGGGAGGAGGGGAGAGCTTACAACATGGCTGGGCACTGGGGTTTCTTCCAGAGAAGGGGATGGCATTTGCTTTCCCTTGCCACCACCCCTTGGGATAGGGTCTGCACCTCAGGAAAGCTGTTTCCGTGGGAAGCCGGCTTTCTGCCCAACGGGCCTCCGGGCCGTATACCTCGGGGGTCCCTCCGGCTCCCCAGAGCACAGGGACGAGGTGAGGGGCTTAGACCATGCCTGGGCCATGTTGTTTCTTCCACCTCTGTGTGTGGCATTTTGTTGACCTGGCTACCCCCACTTGGGTTTAGATTTCCACAGCAAGAACATATTGTTAGTCGGAAGCCGTTTGGGCCCCAGGGGGTCTCCGGACTGTGTTCCTTGCGGTTGAACTCTTGCTAGCAAAACCGCCGGGATGAGGGAAGGGCTCAGACTGTGCCTGGGCCCTGTCGTCTCTTCCAGGTCAGTGTATGGCATTTCCTTCACCTTGCCACAGGCACTGGGGAGCATGTCTGCACGTGGAGAATGACTTCCTCGTGGGAAGCCTGTTTCTGTCAACCGGGTCCCAGTGCTGTGCTCCTCTCTTTTCACTCCAGCTGCCAGAAGCCCAGGGAGGAGGGGAGGGCTTAGAACATGGCTGGGCACTGGGGTTTCTTCAAGAGAAGTGGATGGCATTTGTTTTCCCTTGCCTCCAGCCCTTGGGATAGGGTCTGCAACTCAGGAAAGCTGTTTCCGTGGGAAGCCGGCTTCCTGCCAACGGGCCTCAGGGCCGTTGGCCTCGGGGTCACTCCGGCTCCCCAGAGCACAGGGACGAGGTGAGGGGCTTAGGCCATGCCTGGGCCATATTGTCTCTTCCACCTGGGTGTGTGGCATTTTGTTGACCTGGCTACCTCCACTTGGGATAGGATTTCCACAGCAAGAGCATATTGTTAGTCGGAAGCCGTTTTGGCCCCAGGGGGTCTCCGGTCTGTGTTCCTTGGTGTTGAACTCCTGCTAGCAAAACCACCGGGATGAGGGAAGGGCTCAGACTGTGCCTGGGCCCTGTGGTCTCTTCCAGGTCAGTGTATGGCATTTCCTTCACCTTGCCACAGGCACTGGGGAGCATGTCTGCACGTGGAGAAGGACTTCCTCGTGGGAAGCCGGTTTCTGTCAAACGGGTCCCAGTCTGTGCTCCTATCTTTTCACTCCTGCTGCCAGAAGCCCAGGGAGGAGGGGAGGACTTTCAACATGGCTGGGCACTGGGGTTACTTCCAGAGAAGGGGATGGCATTTGCTTTCCCTTGCCACCAGCCCTTGGGATAGGGTCTGCACCTCAGGAAAGCTGTTTCCGTGGGAAGCCGGCTTTCTGCCCAATGGGCCTCAGGGCCGTTGGCCTAGGGGGTCCCTCCGGCTCCCCAGAGCACAGGGACGAGGTGAGGGGCTTAGGCCATGCCTGGGCCATGTTGTCTCTTCCACCAGGGTGTGTGGCATTTTGTTGACCTGGCTACCCCCACTTGGGATAGGATTTCCACAGCAAGAGCATATTGTTAGTCCGAAGCCGTTTGGGCCCCAGGGGGTCTCCGGTCTGTGTTCCTTGGGGTTGAACTCCTGCTAGCAAAACCGCCGGGATGAGGGAAGGGCTCAGACTGTGCCTGGGCCCTGTGGTCTCTTCCAGGTTAGTGTATGGCATTTCCTTCACCTTGCCACAGGCACTGGGGAGCATGTCTGCACGTGGAGAATGACTAACTCGTGGGAAGCCGGTTTCTGTCAAACGGGTCCCTGTGCTGTGCTCCTCTCTTTTCACTCCTGCTACCATAAGCCCAGGGAGGAGGGGAGGGCTTAGAACATGGCTGGGCACTGGGGTTTCTTCCAGAGAAGGGGATGGCATTTGCTTTCCCTTGCCACCAGCCCTTGGGAGAGGGTCTGCACCTCAGGAAAGCTGTTTCCGTGGGAGGCCGGCTTCCTGCCCAACGGGCCTCAGGGCCGTGGCCCTCGGGGTTCCCTCCGGCTCCCCAGAGCACAGGGACGAGGTGACGGGCTTAGACCATGCCTGGGCCATATTGTCTCTTCCACCTGGGTGTGTGGCATTTTGTTGACCTGGCTACCTCCACTTGGGATAGGATTTCCACAGCAAGAGCATATTGTTAGTCGGAAGCCGTTTTGGCCCCAGGGGGTCTCCGGTCTGTGTTCCTTGGTGTTGAACTCCTGCTAGCAAAACCACCGGGATGAGGGAAGGGCTCAGACTGTGCCTGGGCCCTGTGGTCTCTTCCAGGTCAGTGTATGGCATTTCCTTCACCTTGCCACAGGCACTGGGGAGCATGTCTGCACGTGGAGAAGGACTTCCTCGTGGGAAGCCGGTTTCTGTCAAACGGGTCCCAGTGCTGTGCTCCTATCTTTTCACTCCTGCTGCCAGAAGCCCAGGGAGGAGGGGAGGACTTTCAACATGGCTGGGCACTGGGGTTTCTTCCAGAGAAGGGGATGGCATTTGCTTTCCCTTGCCACCACTCCTTGGGAGAGGGTCTGCACCTCAGGAAAGCTGTTTCCGTGGGAGGCCGGCTTCCTGCCCAACGGGCCTCAGGGCCGTGGCCCTCGGGGTTCCCTCCGGCTCCCCAGAGCACAGGGACGAGGTGACGGGCTTAGACCATGCCTGGGCCATGTTGTTTCTTCCACCTGGGTGTGTGGCATTTTATTGACCTGGCTACCCCCACTTGGGATAGGATTTCCACAGCAAGAGTATATTGTTAGTTGGAAGACGTTTTGGCCCCAGGGGGTCTCCGGGCTGTGTTCGTTGGGGTTGAACTCCTGCTAGCAAAACCGCCGGGATGAGGGAAGGGATCAGACTGTGCCTGGGCCCTGTGGTCTCTTCCAGGTCAGTGTATGGCATTTCCTTCACCTTGCCACAGGCACTGGGGAGCATGTCTGCACGTGGAGAAGGACTTCCTCGTGGGAGGCCGGTTTCTGTCAAACGGGTCCCAGTGCTGTGCATCTCTCTTTTCACTCCTGCTGCCAGAAGCCCAGGGAGGAGGGGAGGGCTTAGAACATGGCTGGGCACTGGGGTTTCTTCCAGATAAGGGGATGGCATTTGCTTTCCCTTGACACCAGCCCTTGGGATACGGTCTGCACCTCAGGAAAGCTGTTTCCGTGGGAAACCGGCTTTCTGCCCAACGGGCCTCAGGGCCATGGTGCTTCGGGGTCCGTCCGGCTCCCCAGAGCACAGGGACGAGGTGAGGGGCTTAGGCCATGCCTGGGCCATGTTGTCTCTTCCACCAGGGTGTGTGGCATTTTGTTGACCTGGCTACCTCCACTTGGGATAGGATTTCCACAGCAAGAGCATATTGTTAGTCATAAGCCCTTTGGCCCCAGGGGGTCTCCGGTCTGTGTTCCTTGGTGTTGAACTCCTGCTAGCAAAACCACCGGGATGAGGGAAGGGCTCAGACTGTGCCTGGGCCCTGTGGTCTCTTCCAGGTCAGTGTATGGCATTTCCTTCACCTTGCCACAGGCACTGGGGAGCATGTCTGCACGTGGAGAAGGACTTCCTCGTGGGAAGCCGGTTTCTGTCAAACGGGTCCCATTGCTGTGCTCCTCTCTTTTCACTCCTGCTGCCAGAAGCCCAGGGAGGAGGGGAGGACTTTCAACATGGCTGGGCACTGGGGTTTCTTCCAGAGAAGGGGATGGCATTTGCTTTCCCTTGCCACCAGCCCTTGGGATAGGTTCTGCACCTCAGGAGAGCTGTTTCCGTGGGAAGCCGGCCTTCTGCCCAACGGGCCTCAGGGCCGTGGGCCTCTGGGTCCCTCCGGCTCTCCAGACCACAGGGACGAGGTGAGGGGCTTAGGCCATGCCTGGGCCATGTTGTCTCTTCCACCTGGGTGTGTGACATTTTGTTGACCTGGTTACCCCCACTTGAGATAGGATTTCCACAGAAAGAGCATATTGTTAGTCCATAGCCGTTTTGGCCGCAGGGGGTCTCCGGTCTGTGTTCCTTGGTGTTGAACTCCTGCTAGCAAAACCGCCGGGATGAGGGTAGGGCTCAGACTGTGCCTGGGCCCTGTAGTCTCTTCCAGGTCAGTGTATGGCATTTCCTTCACCTTGCCACAGGCACTGGGGAGCATGTCTGCACGTGGAGAATGACTTCCTCGTGGGAAGCCGGTTTCTGTCAAACGGGTCCCAGTGCTGTGCTCCTCTCTTTTCAGTCCTACAGCCAGAAGCCCAGGGAGGAGGGGAGGGCTTACAACATGGCTGGGTACCTGGGTTTCTTCCAGAGAAGGGGATGGCATTTGCTTTCCCTTGCCACCAGCCCTTGGGATAGGTTCTGCACCTCAGGAGAGCTGTTTCCGTGGGAAGCCGGGTTTCTGCCCAACGGGCCTCAGGGCCGTGTGCCTCGGGGGTCCCTCCGGCTCCCCAGAGAACAGGGACGAGGTGAGGGGCTTAGACCATGCCTGGGCCATGTTGTCTCTTTCACCTGGGTGTGTGGCATTTTGTTGACCTGGCTACCCCCACTTGGGATAGGATTTCCACAGCAAGAGCATATTGTTAGTCGGAAGCCGTTTTGGCCCCAGGGGGTCTCATGGCTCTGTTTTGGGGGTTGAACTCCTGCTAGCAAAACCGCCGGGATGAGAGAAGGGCTCAGACTGTGCCTGGGCCCTGTGGTCTCTTCCAGGTCAGTGTATGGCATTTCCTTCACCTTGCCACAGGCACTGGGGAGCATGTCTGCACGTGGAGAAGGACTTCCTCGTGGGAAGCCGGTTTCTGTCAAACGGGTCCCCGTGCTGTGCCCCTCTCTTTTCACTCCTGCTGCCAGAAGCCCAGGGAGGAGGGGAGAGCTTACAACATGGCTGGGCACTGGGGTTTCTTCCAGAGAAGGGGATGGCATTTGCTTTCCCTTGCCACCACCCCTTGGGATAGGGTCTGCACCTCAGGAAAGCTGTTTCCGTGGGAAGCCGGCTTACTGCCCAACGGGCCTCCGGGCCGTATGCCTCGGGGGTCCCTCCGGCTCCCCAGAGCACAGGGACGAGGTGAGGGGCTTAGACCATGCCTGGGCCATGTTGTTTCTTCCACCTCGGTGTGTGGCATTTTGTTGACCTGGCTACCCCCACTTGGGTTTATATTTCCACAGCAAGAACATATTGTTAGTCGGAAGCCGTTTGGGCCCCAGGGGGTCTCCGGACTGTGTTCCTTGCGGTTGAACTCTTGCTAGCAAAACCGCCGGGATGAGGGAAGGGTTCAGACTGTGCCTGGGCCCTGTCGTCTCTTCCAGGTCAGTGTATGGCATTTCCTTCACCTTGCCACAGGCACTGGGGAGCATGTCTGCACGTGGAGAATGACTTCCTCGTGGGAAGCCTGTTTCTGTCAACCGGGTCCCAGTGCTGTGCTCCTCTCTTTTCACTCCAGCTGCCAGAAGCCCAGGGAGGAGGGGAGGGCTTAGAACATGGCTGGGCACTGGGGTTTCTTCCAGAGAAGTGGATGGCATTTGTTTTCCCTTGCCTCCAGCCCTTGGGATAGGGTCTGCAACTCAGGAAAGCTGTTTCCGTGGGAAGCCGGCTTCCTGCCAACGGGCCTCAGGGCCGTTGGCCTCGGGGTCACTCCGGCTCCCCAGAGCACAGGGACGAGGTGAGGGGCTTAGGCCATGCCTGGGCCATATTGTCTCTTCCACCTGGGTGTGTGGCATTTTGTTGACCTGGCTACCCCCACTTGGGTTTAGATTTCCACAGCAAGAACATATTGTTAGTCGGAAGCCGTTTGGGCCCCAGGGGGTCTCCGGACTGTGTTCCTTGCGGTTGAACTCTTGCTAGCAAAACCGCCGGGATGAGGGAAGGGCTCAGACTGTGCCTGGGCCCTGTCGTCTCTTCCAGGTCAGTGTATGGCATTTCCTTCACCTTGCCACAGGCACTGGGGAGCATGTCTGCACGTGGAGAATGACTTCTTCGTGGGAAGCCTGTTTCTGTCATCCGGGTCCCAGTGCTGTGCTCCTCTCTTTTCACTCCAGCTGCCAGAAGCCCAGGGAGAAGGGGAGGGCTTAGAACATGGCTGGGCACTGGGGTTTCTTCCAGAGAAGTGGATGGCATTTGTTTTCCCTTGCCTCCAGCCCTTGGGATAGGGTCTGCAACTCAGGAAAGCTGTTTCCGTGGGAAGCCGGCTTCCTGCCAACGGGCCTCAGGGCCGTTGGCCTCGGGGTCACTCCGGCTCCCCAGAGCACAGGGACGAGGTGAGGGGCTTAGGCCATGCCTGGGCCATATTGTCTCTTCCACCTGGGTGTGTGGCATTTTGTTGACCTGGCTACCTCCACTTGGGATAGGATTTCCACAGCAAGAGCATATTGTTAGTCGGAAGCCGTTTTGGCCCCAGGGGGTCTCCGGTCTGTGTTCCTTGGTGTTGAACTCCTGCTAGCAAAACCACCGGGATGAGGGAAGGGCTCAGACTGTGCCTGGGCCCTGTGGTCTCTTCCAGGTCAGTGTATGGCATTTCCTTCACCTTGCCACAGGCACTGGGGAGCATGTCTGCACGTGGAGAAGGACTTCCTCGTGGGAAGCCGGTTTCTGTCAAACGGGTCCCAGTGCTGTGCTCCTATCTTTTCACTCCTGCTGCCAGAAGCCCAGGGAGGAGGGGAGGACTTTCAACATGGCTGGGCACTGGGGTTTCTTCCAGAGAAGGGGATGGCATTTGCTTTCCCTTGCCACCAGCCCTTGGGATAGGGTCTGCACCTCAGGAAAGCTGTTTCCGTGGGAAGCCGGCTTTCTGCCGAACGGGCCTCAGGGCCGTGGGCCTAGGGGGTCCCTCCGGCTCCCCAGAGCACAGGGACGAGGTGAGGGGCTTAGGCCATGCCTGGGCCATGTTGTCTCTTCCACCAAGGTGTGTGGCATTTTGTTGACCTGGCTACCTCCACTTGGGATAGGATTTCCACAGCAATAGCATATTGTTAGTCGGAAGCTGTTTTGGCCCCAGGGGGTCTCCGGGCTGTGTTCTTGGGGTTGAACTCCTCCTAGCAAAACCGTGGGGATGAGGGAAGGGCTCAGACTGTGCCTGGGCCCTGTGGTCTCTTCCAGGTCAGTGTATGGCATTTCCTTCACCTTGCCACAGGCACTGGGGAGCATGTCTGCACGTGGAGAAGGACTTCCCCATGGGAAGCCGGTTCCTGTCAAACGGGTCCCAGTGCTCTGCTCCTCTCTTTTCACTCCTGCTGCCAGAAGCCCAGGGAGGAGGGGAGGACTTTCAACATGGCTGGGCACTGGGGTTTCTTCCAGAGAAGCGGATGGCATTTGCTTTCCCTTGCCACCAGCCCTTGGTATAGGGTCTGCACCTCAGGAAACTGTTTCCGTGGGAAGCCGGATTTCTGCCCAACGGGCCTCAGGGCCGTGGGCGTCGGGGGTCCCTCTGGCTCCCCAGAGCAGAGGGACAAGGTGAGGGGCTTAGACCATGCCTGGGCCATGTTGTTTCTTCCACCTGGGTGTGTGGCATTTTGTTGACCTGGTTACCCCCACTTGGGATAGGATTTCCACAGCAATAGCATATTGTTAGTCGGAAGCTGTTTTGGCCCCAGGGGGTCTCCGGGCTGTGTTCTTGGGGTTGAACTCCTGCTAGCAAAACCGCCGGGATGAGGGAAGGGCTCAGACTGTGCCTGGGCCCTGTGGTCTCTTCCAGGTCAGTGTATGGCATTTCCTTCACCTTGCCACAGGCACTGGTGAGCATGTCTGCGCGTGGAGAATGACTTCCTCGTGGGAAGCCGGTTTCTGTCAAACGGGTCCCTGTGCTGTGCTCCTCTCTTTTCACTCCTGCTACCATAAGCCCAGGGAGGAGGTGAGGGCTTAGAACATGGCTGGGCACTGGGGTTTCTTCCAGAGAAGGGGATGGCATTTGCTTTCCCTTGCCACCAGCCCTTGGGATAGGGTCTGCACCTCAGGAAACCTGTTTCCGTGGGAAGCCGGCTTTCTGCCCAACGGGCCTCAGGGCCATGGTGCTTCGGGGTCCCTCCGGCTCCCCAGGGCACAGGGACGAGGTGAGGGGCTTAGACCATGCCTGGGCCATGTTGTTTCTTCCACCTAGGTGTGTGGCATTTTGTTGACCTGGCTACCCCCACTTGGGTTTAGATTTCCACAGCAAGAACATATTGTTAGTCGGAAGCCGTTTGGGCCCCAGGGGGTCTCCGGACTGTGTTCCTTGCGGTTGAACTCTTGCTAGCAAAACCGCCGGGATGAGGGAAGGGCTCAGACTGTGCCTGGGCCCTGTCGTCTCTTCCAGGTCAGTGTATGGCATTTCCTTCACCTTGCCACAGGCACTGGGGAGCATGTCTGCACGTGGAGAATGACTTCCTCGTGGGAAGCCGGTTTCTGTCAAACGGGTCCCAGTGCTGTGCTCCTCTCTTTTCAGTCCTACAGCCAGAAGCCCAGGGAGGAGGGGAGGGCTTACAACATGGCTGGGTACCTGGGTTTCTTCCAGAGAAGGGGATGGCATTTGCTTTCCCTTGCCACCAGCCCTTGGGATAGGTTCTGCACCTCAGGAGAGCTGTTTCCGTGGGAAGCCGGGTTTCTGCCCAACGGGCCTCAGGGCCGTGTGCCTCGGGGGTCCCTCCGGCTCCCCAGAGAACAGGGACGAGGTGAGGGGCTTAGACCATGCCTGGGCCATGTTGTCTCTTTCACCTGGGTGTGTGGCATTTTGTTGACCTGGCTACCCCCACTTGGGATAGGATTTCCACAGCAAGAGCATATTGTTAGTCGGAAGCCGTTTTGGCCCCAGGGGGTCTCAGGGCTGTGTTTTGGGGGTTGAACTCCTGCTAGCAAAACCGCCGGGATGAGAGAAGGGCTCAGACTGTGCCTGGGCCCTGTGGTCTCTTCCAGGTCAGTGTATGGCATTTCCTTCACCTTGCCACAGGCACTGGGGAGCATGTCTGCACGTGGAGAAGGACTTCCTCGTGGGAAGCCGGTTTCTGTCAAACGGGTCCCCGTGCTGTGCCCCTCTCTTTTCACTCCTGCTGCCAGAAGCCCAGGGAGGAGGGGAGAGCTTACAACATGGCTGGGCACTGGGGTTTCTTCCAGAGAAGGGGATGGCATTTGCTTTCCCTTGCCACCAGCCCTTGGGATAGGGTCTGCACCTCAGGAAAGCTGTTTCCGTGGGAAGCCGGCTTTCTGCCCAACGGGCCTCCGGGCCGTATACCTCGGGGGTCCCTCCGGCTCCCCAGAGCACAGGGACGAGGTGAGGGGCTTAGACCATGCCTGGGCCATGTTGTTTCTTCCACCTCGGTGTGTGGCATTTTGTTGACCTGGCTACCCCGACTTGGGTTTAGATTTCCACAGCAAGAACATATTGTTAGTCGGAAGCCGTTTGGGCCCCAGGGGGTCTCCGGACTGTGTTCCTTGCGGTTGAACTCTTGCTAGCAAAACCGCCGGGATGAGGGAAGGGCTCAGACTGTGCCTGGGCCCTGTCGTCTCTTCCAGGTCAGTGTATGGCATTTCCTTCACCTTGCCACAGGCACTGGGGAGCATGTCTGCACGTGGAGAATGACTTCCTCGTGGGAAGCCTGTTTCTGTCAACCGGGTCCCAGTGCTGTGCTCCTCTCTTTTCACTCCAGCTGCCAGAAGCCCAGGGAGGAGGGGAGGGCTTAGAACATGGCTGGGCACTGGGGTTTCTTCCAGAGAAGTGGATGGCATTTGTTTTCCCTTGCCTCCAGCCCTTGGGATAGGGTCTGCAACTCAGGAAAGCTGTTTCCGTGGGAAGCCGGCTTCCTGACAACGGGCCTCAGGGCCGTTGGCCTCGGGGTCACTCCGGCTCCCCAGAGCACAGGGACGAGGTGAGGGGCTTAGGCCATGCCTGGGCCATATTGTCTCTTCCACCTGGGTGTGTGGCATTTTGTTGACCTGGCTACCTCCACTTGGGATAGGATTTCCACAGCAAGAGCATATTGTTAGTCGGAAGCCGTTTTGGCCCCAGGGGGTCTCCGGTCTGTGTTCCTTGGTGTTGAACTCCTGCTAGCAAAACCACCGGGATGAGGGAAGGGCTCAGACTGTGCCTGGGCCCTGTGGTCTCTTCCAGGTCAGTGTATGGCATTTCCTTCACCTTGCCACAGGCACTGGGGAGCATGTCTGCACGTGGAGAAGGACTTCCTCGTGGGAAGCCGGTTTCTGTCAAACGGGTCCCAGTCTGTGCTCCTATCTTTTCACTCCTGCTGCCAGAAGCCCAGGGAGGAGGGGAGGACTTTCAACATGGCTGGGCACTGGGGTTTCTTCCAGAGAAGGGGATGGCATTTGCTTTCCCTTGCCACCAGCCCTTGGGATAGGGTCTGCACCTCAGGAAAGCTGTTTCCGTGGGAAGCCGGCTTTCTGCCCAATGGGCCTCAGGGCCGTTGGCCTAGGGGGTCCCTCCGGCTCCCCAGAGCACAGGGACGAGGTGAGGGGCTTAGGCCATGCCTGGGCCATGTTGTCTCTTCCACCAGGGTGTGTGGCATTTTGTTGACCTGGCTACCCCCACTTGGGATAGGATTTCCACAGCAAGAGCATATTGTTAGTCCGAAGCCGTTTGGGCCCCAGGGGGTCTCCGGTCTGTGTTCCTTGGGGTTGAACTCCTGCTAGCAAAACCGCCGGGATGAGGGAAGGGCTCAGACTGTGCCTGGGCCCTGTGGTCTCTTCCAGGTTAGTGTATGGCATTTCCTTCACCTTGCCACAGGCACTGGGGAGCATGTCTGCACGTGGAGAATGACTAACTCGTGGGAAGCCGGTTTCTGTCAAACGGGTCCCTGTGCTGTGCTCCTCTCTTTTCACTCCTGCTACCATAAGCCCAGGGAGGAGGGGAGGGCTTAGAACATGGCTGGGCACTGGGGTTTCTTCCAGAGAAGGGGATGGCATTTGCTTTCCCTTGCCACCAGCCCTTGGGAGAGGGTCTGCACCTCAGGAAAGCTGTTTCCGTGGGAGGCCGGCTTCCTGCCCAACGGGCCTCAGGGCCGTGGCCCTCGGGGTTCCCTCCGGCTCCCCAGAGCACAGGGACGAGGTGACGGGCTTAGACCATGCCTGGGCCATATTGTCTCTTCCACCTGGGTGTGTGGCATTTTGTTGACCTGGCTACCTCCACTTGGGATAGGATTTCCACAGCAAGAGCATATTGTTAGTCGGAAGCCGTTTTGGCCCCAGGGGGTCTCCGGTCTGTGTTCCTTGGTGTTGAACTCCTGCTAGCAAAACCACCGGGATGAGGGAAGGGCTCAGACTGTGCCTGGGCCCTGTGGTCTCTTCCAGGTCAGTGTATGGCATTTCCTTCACCTTGCCACAGGCACTGGGGAGCATGTCTGCACGTGGAGAAGGACTTCCTCGTGGGAAGCCGGTTTCTGTCAAACGGGTCCCAGTGCTGTGCTCCTATCTTTTCACTCCTGCTGCCAGAAGCCCAGGGAGGAGGGGAGGACTTTCAACATGGCTGGGCACTGGGGTTTCTTCCAGAGAAGGGGATGGCATTTGCTTTCCCTTGCCACCAGCCCTTGGGATAGGGTCTGCACCTCAGGAAAGATGTTTCCGTGGGAAGCCGGCTTTCTGCCCAACGGGCCTCAGGGCCGTGGGCCTAGGGGGTCCCTCCGGCTCCCCAGAGCACAGGGACGAGGTGAGGGGCTTAGGCCATGCGTGGGCCATGTTGTCTCTTCCACCAGGGTGTGTGGCATTTTGTTGACCTGGCTACCCCCACTTGGGATAGGATTTCCACAGCAAGAGCATATTGTTAGTCCGAAGCCTTTTGGGCCCCAGGGGGTCTCCGGTCTGTGTTCCTTGGGGTTGAACTCCTGCTAGCAAAACCGCCGGGATGAGGGAAGGGCTCAGACTGTGCCTGGGCCCTGTGGTCTCTTCCAGGTTAGTGTATGGCATTTCCTTCACCTTGCCACAGGCACTGGGGAGCATGTCTGCACGTGGAGAATGACTAACTCGTGGGAAGCCGGTTTCTGTCAAACGGGTCCCTGTGCTGTGCTCCTCTCTTTTCACTCCTGCTACCATAAGCCCAGGGAGGAGGGGAGGGCTTAGAACATGGCTGGGCACTGGGGTTTCTTCCAGAGAAGGGGATGGCATTTGCTTTCCCTTGCCACCACTCCTTGGGAGAGGGTCTGCACCTCAGGAAAGCTTTTTCCGTGGGAGGCCGGCTTCCTGCCCAACGGGCCTCAGGGCCGTGGCCCTCGGGGTTCCCTCCGGCTCCCCAGAGCACAGGGACGAGGTGACGGGCTTAGACCATGCCTGGGCCATGTTGTTTCTTCCACCTGGGTGTGTGGCATTTTATTGACCTGGCTACCCCCACTTGGGATAGGATTTCCACAGCAAGAGTATATTGTTAGTTGGAAGACGTTTTGGCCCCAGGGGGTCTCCGGGCTGTGTTCGTTGGGGTTGAACTCCTGCTAGCAAAACCGCCGGGATGAGGGAAGGGATCAGACTGTGCCTGGGCCCTGTGGTCTCTTCCAGGTCAGTGTATGGCATTTCCTTCACCTTGCCACAGGCAATGGGGAGCATGTCTGCACGTGGAGAAGGACTTCCTCGTGGGAGGCCGGTTTCTGTCAAACGGGTCCCAGTGCTGTGCATCTCTCTTTTCACTCCTGCTGCCAGAAGCCCAGGGAGGAGGGGAGGGCTTAGAACATGGCTGGGCACTGGGGTTTCTTCCAGATAAGGGGATGGCATTTGCTTTCCCTTGACACCAGCCCTTGGGATACGGTCTGCACCTCAGGAAAGCTGTTTCCGTGGGAAGCCGGCTTCCTGCCAACGGGCCTCAGGGCCGTTGGCCTCGGGGTCACTCCGGCTCCCCAGAGCACAGGGACGAGGTGAGGGGCTTAGGCCATGCCTGGGCCATATTGTCTCTTCCACCTGGGTGTGTGGCATTTTGTTGACCTGGCTACCTCCACTTGGGATAGGATTTCCACAGCAAGAGCATATTGTTAGTCCGAAGCCTTTTGGGCCCCAGGGGGTCTCCGGTCTGTGTTCCTTGGGGTTGAACTCCTGCTAGCAAAACCGCCGGGATGAGGGAAGGGCTCAGACTGTGCCTGGGCCCTGTGGTCTCTTCCAGGTTAGTGTATGGCATTTCCTTCACCTTGCCACAGGCACTGGGGAGCATGTCTGCACGTGGAGAAGGACTTCCTCGTGGGAAGCCGGTTTCTGTCAAACGGGTCCCAGTCTGTGCTCCTATCTTTTCACTCCTGCTGCCAGAAGCCCAGGGAGGAGGGGAGGACTTTCAACATGGCTGGGCACTGGGGTTTCTTCCAGAGAAGGGGATGGCATTTGCTTTCCCTTGCCACCAGCCCTTGGGATAGGGTCTGCACCTCAGGAAAGCTGTTTCCGTGGGAAGCCGGCTTTCTGCCCAATGGGCCTCAGGGCCGTTGGCCTAGGGGGTCCCTCCGGCTCCCCAGAGCACAGGGACGAGGTGAGGGGCTTAGGCCATGCCTGGGCCATGTTGTCTCTTCCACCAGGGTGTGTGGCATTTTGTTGACCTGGCTACCCCCACTTGGGATAGGATTTCCACAGCAAGAGCATATTGTTAGTCCGAAGCCGTTTGGGCCCCAGGGGGTCTCCGGTCTGTGTTCCTTGGGGTTGAACTCCTGCTAGCAAAACCGCCGGGATGAGGGAAGGGCTCAGACTGTGCCTGGGCCCTGTGGTCTCTTCCAGGTTAGTGTATGGCATTTCCTTCACCTTGCCACAGGCACTGGGGAGCATGTCTGCACGTGGAGAATGACTAACTCGTGGGAAGCCGGTTTCTGTCAAACGGGTCCCTGTGCTGTGCTCCTCTCTTTTCACTCCTGCTACCATAAGCCCAGGGAGGAGGGGAGGGCTTAGAACATGGCTGGGCACTGGGGTTTCTTCCAGAGAAGGGGATGGCATTTGCTTTCCCTTGCCACCAGCCCTTGGGAGAGGGTCTGCACCTCAGGAAAGCTGTTTCCGTGGGAGGCCGGCTTCCTGCCCAACGGGCCTCAGGGCCGTGGCCCTCGGGGTTCCCTCCGGCTCCCCAGAGCACAGGGACGAGGTGACGGGCTTAGACCATGCCTGGGCCATATTGTCTCTTCCACCTGGGTGTGTGGCATTTTGTTGACCTGGCTACCTCCACTTGGGATAGGATTTCCACAGCAAGAGCATATTGTTAGTCGGAAGCCGTTTTGGCCCCAGGGGGTCTCCGGTCTGTGTTCCTTGGTGTTGAACTCCTGCTAGCAAAACCACCGGGATGAGGGAAGGGCTCAGACTGTGCCTGGGCCCTGTGGTCTCTTCCAGGTCAGTGTATGGCATTTCCTTCACCTTGCCACAGGCACTGGGGAGCATGTCTGCACGTGGAGAAGGACTTCCTCGTGGGAAGCCGGTTTCTGTCAAACGGGTCCCAGTGCTGTGCTCCTATCTTTTCACTCCTGCTGCCAGAAGCCCAGGGAGGAGGGGAGGACTTTCAACATGGCTGGGCACTGGGGTTTCTTCCAGAGAAGGGGATGGCATTTGCTTTCCCTTGCCACCAGCCCTTGGGATAGGGTCTGCACCTCAGGAAAGATGTTTCCGTGGGAAGCCGGCTTTCTGCCCAACGGGCCTCAGGGCCGTGGGCCTAGGGGGTCCCTCCGGCTCCCCAGAGCACAGGGACGAGGTGAGGGGCTTAGGCCATGCGTGGGCCATGTTGTCTCTTCCACCAGGGTGTGTGGCATTTTGTTGACCTGGCTACCCCCACTTGGGATAGGATTTCCACAGCAAGAGCATATTGTTAGTCCGAAGCCTTTTGGGCCCCAGGGGGTCTCCGGTCTGTGTTCCTTGGGGTTGAACTCCTGCTAGCAAAACCGCCGGGATGAGGGAAGGGCTCAGACTGTGCCTGGGCCCTGTGGTCTCTTCCAGGTTAGTGTATGGCATTTCCTTCACCTTGCCACAGGCACTGGGGAGCATGTCTGCACGTGGAGAATGACTAACTCGTGGGAAGCCGGTTTCTGTCAAACGGGTCCCTGTGCTGTGCTCCTCTCTTTTCACTCCTGCTACCATAAGCCCAGGGAGGAGGGGAGGGCTTAGAACATGGCTGGGCACTGGGGTTTCTTCCAGAGAAGGGGATGGCATTTGCTTTCCCTTGCCACCACTCCTTGGGAGAGGGTCTGCACCTCAGGAAAGCTGTTTCCGTGGGAGGCCGGCTTCCTGCCCAACGGGCCTCAGGGCCGTGGCCCTCGGGGTTCCCTCCGGCTCCCCAGAGCACAGGGACGAGGTGACGGGCTTAGACCATGCCTGGGCCATGTTGTTTCTTCCACCTGGGTGTGTGGCATTTTATTGACCTGGCTACCCCCACTTGGGATAGGATTTCCACAGCAAGAGTATATTGTTAGTTGGAAGACGTTTTGGCCCCAGGGGGTCTCCGGGCTGTGTTCGTTGGGGTTGAACTCCTGCTAGCAAAACCGCCAGGTTGAGGGAAGGGATCAGACTGTGCCTGGGCCCTGTGGTCTCTTCCAGGTCAGTGTATGGCATTTCCTTCACCTTGCCACAGGCAATGGGGAGCATGTCTGCACGTGGAGAAGGACTTCCTCGTGGGAGGCCGGTTTCTGTCAAACGGGTCCCAGTGCTGTGCATCTCTCTTTTCACTCCTGCTGCCAGAAGCCCAGGGAGGAGGGGAGGGCTTAGAACATGGCTGGGCACTGGGGTTTCTTCCAGATAAGGGGATGGCATTTGCTTTCCCTTGACACCAGCCCTTGGGATACGGTCTGCACCTCAGGAAAGCTGTTTCCGTGGGAAACCGGCTTTCTGCCCAACGGGCCTCAGGGCCATGGTGCTTCGGGGTCCGTCCGGCTCCCCAGAGCACAGGGACGAGGTGAGGGGCTTAGGCCATGCCTGGGCCATGTTGTCTCTTCCACCAGGGTGTGTGGCATTTTGTTGACCTGGCTACCTCCACTTGGGATAGGATTTCCACAGCAAGAGCATATTGTTAGTCATAAGCCCTTTGGCCCCAGGGGGTCTCCGGTCTGTGTTCCTTGGTGTTGAACTCCTGCTAGCAAAACCACCGGGATGAGGGAAGGGCTCAGACTGTGCCTGGGCCCTGTGGTCTCTTCCAGGTAGTGTATGGTATTTCCTTCACCTTGCCACAGGCACTGGGGAGCATGTCTGCACGTGGAGAAGGACTTCCTCGTGGGAAGCCGGTTTCTGTCAAACGGGTCCCATTGCTGTGCTCCTCTCTTTTCACTCCTGCTGCCAGAAGCCCAGGGAGGAGGGGAGGACTTTCAACATGGCTGGGCACTGGGGTTTCTTCCAGAGAAGGGGATGGCATTTGCTTTCCCTTGCCACCAGCCCTTGGGATAGGTTCTGCACCTCAGGAGAGCTGTTTCCGTGGGAAGCCGGCTTTCTGCCCAACGGGCCTCAGGGCCGTGGGCCTCTGGGTCCCTCCGGCTCTCCAGACCACAGGGACGAGGTGATGGGCTTAGGCCATGCCTGGGCCATGTTGTCTCTTCCACCTGGGTGTGTGACATTTTGTTGACCTGGTTACCCCCACTTGAGATAGGATTTCCACAGAAAGAGCATATTGTTAGTCCATAGCCGTTTTGGCCCCAGGGGGTCTCCGGTCTGTGTTCCTTGGTGTTGAACTCCTGCTAGCAAAACCGACGGGATGAGGGTAGGGCTCAGACTGTGCCTGGGCCCTGTAGTCTCTTCCAGGTCAGTGTATGGCATTTCCTTCACCTTGCCACAGGCACTGGGGAGCATGTCTGCACGTGGAGAATGACTTCCTCGTGGGAAGCCGGTTTCTGTCAAACGGGTCCCAGTGCTGTGCTCCTCTCTTTTCAGTCCTTCAGACAGAAGCCCAGGGAGGAGGGGAGGGCTTACAACATGGCTGGGTACCTGGGTTTCTTCCAGAGAAGGGGATGGCATTTGCTTTCCCTTGCCACCAGCCCTTGGGATAGGTTCTGCACCTCAGGAGAACTGTTTCCGTGGGAAGCCGGGTTTCTGCCCAACGGGCCTCAGGGCCGTGTGCCTCGGGGGTCCCTCCGGCTCCCCAGAGAACAGGGACGAGGTGAGGGGCTTAGACCATGCCTGGGCCATGTTGTCTCTTTCACCTGGGTGTGTGGCATTTTGTTGACCTGGCTACCCCCACTTGGGATAGGATTTCCACAGCAAGAGCATATTGTTAGTCGGAAGCCGTTTTGGCCCCAGGGGGTCTCAGGGCTGTGTTTTGGGGGTTGAACTCCTGCTAGCAAAACCGCCGGGATGAGAGAAGGGCTCAGACTGTGCCTGGGCCCTGTGGTCTCTTCCAGGTCAGTGTATGGCATTTCCTTCACCTTGCCACAGGCACTGGGGAGCATGTCTGCACGTGGAGAAGGACTTCCTCGTGGGAAGCCGGTTTCTGTCAAACGGGTCCCCGTGCTGTGCCCCTCTCTTTTCACTCCTGCTGCCAGAAGCCCAGGGAGGAGGGGAGAGCTTACAACATGGCTGGGCACTGGGGTTTCTTCCAGAGAATGGGATGGCATTTGCTTTCCCTTGCCACCACCCCTTGGGATAGGGTCTGCACCTCAGGAAAGCTGTTTCCGTGGGAAGCCGGCTTTCTGCCCAACGGGCCTCCGGGCCGTATGCCTCGGGGGTCCCTCCGGCTCCCCAGAGCACAGGGACGAGGTGAGGGGCTTAGACCATGCCTGGGCCATGTTGTTTCTTCCACCTCGGTGTGTGGCATTTTGTTGACCTGGCTACCCCCACTTGGGTTTAGATTTCCACAGCAAGAACATATTGTTAGTCCGAAGACTTTTGGGCCCCAGGGGGTCTCCGGTCTGTGTTCCTTGGGGTTGAACTCCTGCTAGCAAAACCGCCGGGATGAGGGAAGGGCTCAGACTGTGCCTGGGCCCTGTGGTCTCTTCCAGGTTAGTGTATGGCATTTCCTTCACCTTGCCACAGGCACTGGGGAGCATGTCTGCACGTGGAGAAGGACTTCCTCGTGGGAAGCCGGTTTCTGTCAAACGGGTCCCCGTGCTGTGCCCCTCTCTTTTCACTCCTGCTGCCAGAAGCCCAGGGAGGAGGGGAGAGCTTACAACATGGCTGGGCACTGGGGTTTCTTCCAGAGAAGGGGATGGCATTTGCTTTCCCTTGCCACCAGCCCTTGGGATAGGGTCTGCACCTCAGGAAAGCTGTTTCCGTGGGAAGCCGGCTTTCTGCCCAACGGGCCTCCGGGCCGTATACCTCGGGGGTCCCTCCGGCTCCCCAGAGCACAGGGACGAGGTGAGGGGCTTAGACCATGCCTGGGCCATGTTGTTTCTTCCACCTCGGTGTGTGGCATTTTGTTGACCTGGCTACCCCGACTTGGGTTTAGATTTCCACAGCAAGAACATATTGTTAGTCGGAAGCCGTTTGGGCCCCAGGGGGTCTCCGGACTGTGTTCCTTGCGGTTGAACTCTTGCTAGCAAAACCGCCGGGATGAGGGAAGGGCTCAGACTGTGCCTGGGCCCTGTCGTCTCTTCCAGGTCAGTGTATGGCATTTCCTTCACCTTGCCACAGGCACTGGGGAGCATGTCTGCACGTGGAGAATGACTTCCTCGTGGGAAGCCTGTTTCTGTCAACCGGGTCCCAGTGCTGTGCTCCTCTCTTTTCACTCCAGCTGCCAGAAGCCCAGGGAGGAGGGGAGGGCTTAGAACATGGCTGGGCACTGGGGTTTCTTCCAGAGAAGTGGATGGCATTTGTTTTCCCTTGCCTCCAGCCCTTGGGATAGGGTCTGCAACTCAGGAAAGCTGTTTCCGTGGGAAGCCGGCTTCCTGCCAACGGGCCTCAGGGCCGTTGGCCTCGGGGTCACTCCGGCTCCCCAGAGCACAGGGACGAGGTGAGGGGCTTAGGCCATGCCTGGGCCATATTGTCTCTTCCACCTGGGTGTGTGGCATTTTGTTGACCTGGCTACCTCCACTTGGGATAGGATTTCCACAGCAAGAGCATATTGTTAGTCGGAAGCCGTTTTGGCCCCAGGGGGTCTCCGGTCTGTGTTCCTTGGTGTTGAACTCCTGCTAGCAAAACCACCGGGATGAGGGAAGGGCTCAGACTGTGCCTGGGCCCTGTGGTCTCTTCCAGGTCAGTGTATGGCATTTCCTTCACCTTGCCACAGGCACTGGGGAGCATGTCTGCACGTGGAGAAGGACTTCCTCGTGGGAAGCCGGTTTCTGTCAAACGGGTCCCAGTCTGTGCTCCTATCTTTTCACTCCTGCTGCCAGAAGCCCAGGGAGGAGGGGAGGACTTTCAACATGGCTGGGCACTGGGGTTTCTTCCAGAGAAGGGGATGGCATTTGCTTTCCCTTGCCACCAGCCCTTGGGATAGGGTCTGCACCTCAGGAAAGCTGTTTCCGTGGGAAGCCGGCTTTCTGCCCAATGGGCCTCAGGGCCGTTGGCCTAGGGGGTCCCTCCGGCTCCCCAGAGCACAGGGACGAGGTGAGGGGCTTAGGCCATGCCTGGGCCATGTTGTCTCTTCCACCAGGGTGTGTGGCATTTTGTTGACCTGGCTACCCCCACTTGGGATAGGATTTCCACAGCAAGAGCATATTGTTAGTCCGAAGCCGTTTGGGCCCCAGGGGGTCTCCGGTCTGTGTTCCTTGGGGTTGAACTCCTGCTAGCAAAACCGCCGGGATGAGGGAAGGGCTCAGACTGTGCCTGGGCCCTGTGGTCTCTTCCAGGTTAGTGTATGGCATTTCCTTCACCTTGCCACAGGCACTGGGGAGCATGTCTGCACGTGGAGAATGACTAACTCGTGGGAAGCCGGTTTCTGTCAAACGGGTCCCTGTGCTGTGCTCCTCTCTTTTCACTCCTGCTACCATAAGCCCAGGGAGGAGGGGAGGGCTTAGAACATGGCTGGGCACTGGGGTTTCTTCCAGAGAAGGGGATGGCATTTGCTTTCCCTTGCCACCAGCCCTTGGGAGAGGGTCTGCACCTCAGGAAAGCTGTTTCCGTGGGAGGCCGGCTTCCTGCCCAACGGGCCTCAGGGCCGTGGCCCTCGGGGTTCCCTCCGGCTCCCCAGAGCACAGGGACGAGGTGACGGGCTTAGACCATGCCTGGGCCATATTGTCTCTTCCACCTGGGTGTGTGGCATTTTGTTGACCTGGCTACCTCCACTTGGGATAGGATTTCCACAGCAAGAGCATATTGTTAGTCGGAAGCCGTTTTGGCCCCAGGGGGTCTCCGGTCTGTGTTCCTTGGTGTTGAACTCCTGCTAGCAAAACCACCGGGATGAGGGAAGGGCTCAGACTGTGCCTGGGCCCTGTGGTCTCTTCCAGGTCAGTGTATGGCATTTCCTTCACCTTGCCACAGGCACTGGGGAGCATGTCTGCACGTGGAGAAGGACTTCCTCGTGGGAAGCCGGTTTCTGTCAAACGGGTCCCAGTGCTGTGCTCCTATCTTTTCACTCCTGCTGCCAGAAGCCCAGGGAGGAGGGGAGGACTTTCAACATGGCTGGGCACTGGGGTTTCTTCCAGAGAAGGGGATGGCATTTGCTTTCCCTTGCCACCAGCCCTTGGGATAGGGTCTGCACCTCAGGAAAGATGTTTCCGTGGGAAGCCGGCTTTCTGCCCAACGGGCCTCAGGGCCGTGGGCCTAGGGGGTCCCTCCGGCTCCCCAGAGCACAGGGACGAGGTGAGGGGCTTAGGCCATGCGTGGGCCATGTTGTCTCTTCCACCAGGGTGTGTGGCATTTTGTTGACCTGGCTACCCCCACTTGGGATAGGATTTCCACAGCAAGAGCATATTGTTAGTCCGAAGCCTTTTGGGCCCCAGGGGGTCTCCGGTCTGTGTTCCTTGGGGTTGAACTCCTGCTAGCAAAACCGCCGGGATGAGGGAAGGGCTCAGACTGTGCCTGGGCCCTGTGGTCTCTTCCAGGTTAGTGTATGGCATTTCCTTCACCTTGCCACAGGCACTGGGGAGCATGTCTGCACGTGGAGAATGACTAACTCGTGGGAAGCCGGTTTCTGTCAAACGGGTCCCTGTGCTGTGCTCCTCTCTTTTCACTCCTGCTACCATAAGCCCAGGGAGGAGGGGAGGGCTTAGAACATGGCTGGGCACTGGGGTTTCTTCCAGAGAAGGGGATGGCATTTGCTTTCCCTTGCCACCACTCCTTGGGAGAGGGTCTGCACCTCAGGAAAGCTTTTTCCGTGGGAGGCCGGCTTCCTGCCCAACGGGCCTCAGGGCCGTGGCCCTCGGGGTTCCCTCCGGCTCCCCAGAGCACAGGGACGAGGTGACGGGCTTAGACCATGCCTGGGCCATGTTGTTTCTTCCACCTGGGTGTGTGGCATTTTATTGACCTGGCTACCCCCACTTGGGATAGGATTTCCACAGCAAGAGTATATTGTTAGTTGGAAGACGTTTTGGCCCCAGGGGGTCTCCGGGCTGTGTTCGTTGGGGTTGAACTCCTGCTAGCAAAACCGCCGGGATGAGGGAAGGGATCAGACTGTGCCTGGGCCCTGTGGTCTCTTCCAGGTCAGTGTATGGCATTTCCTTCACCTTGCCACAGGCAATGGGGAGCATGTCTGCACGTGGAGAAGGACTTCCTCGTGGGAGGCCGGTTTCTGTCAAACGGGTCCCAGTGCTGTGCATCTCTCTTTTCACTCCTGCTGCCAGAAGCCCAGGGAGGAGGGGAGGGCTTAGAACATGGCTGGGCACTGGGGTTTCTTCCAGATAAGGGGATGGCATTTGCTTTCCCTTGACACCAGCCCTTGGGATACGGTCTGCACCTCAGGAAAGCTGTTTCCGTGGGAAGCCGGCTTCCTGCCAACGGGCCTCAGGGCCGTTGGCCTCGGGGTCACTCCGGCTCCCCAGAGCACAGGGACGAGGTGAGGGGCTTAGGCCATGCCTGGGCCATATTGTCTCTTCCACCTGGGTGTGTGGCATTTTGTTGACCTGGCTACCTCCACTTGGGATAGGATTTCCACAGCAAGAGCATATTGTTAGTCCGAAGCCTTTTGGGCCCCAGGGGGTCTCCGGTCTGTGTTCCTTGGGGTTGAACTCCTGCTAGCAAAACCGCCGGGATGAGGGAAGGGCTCAGACTGTGCCTGGGCCCTGTGGTCTCTTCCAGGTTAGTGTATGGCATTTCCTTCACCTTGCCACAGGCACTGGGGAGCATGTCTGCACGTGGAGAAGGACTTCCTCGTGGGAAGCCGGTTTCTGTCAAACGGGTCCCAGTCTGTGCTCCTATCTTTTCACTCCTGCTGCCAGAAGCCCAGGGAGGAGGGGAGGACTTTCAACATGGCTGGGCACTGGGGTTTCTTCCAGAGAAGGGGATGGCATTTGCTTTCCCTTGCCACCAGCCCTTGGGATAGGGTCTGCACCTCAGGAAAGCTGTTTCCGTGGGAAGCCGGCTTTCTGCCCAATGGGCCTCAGGGCCGTTGGCCTAGGGGGTCCCTCCGGCTCCCCAGAGCACAGGGACGAGGTGAGGGGCTTAGGCCATGCCTGGGCCATGTTGTCTCTTCCACCAGGGTGTGTGGCATTTTGTTGACCTGGCTACCCCCACTTGGGATAGGATTTCCACAGCAAGAGCATATTGTTAGTCCGAAGCCGTTTGGGCCCCAGGGGGTCTCCGGTCTGTGTTCCTTGGGGTTGAACTCCTGCTAGCAAAACCGCCGGGATGAGGGAAGGGCTCAGACTGTGCCTGGGCCCTGTGGTCTCTTCCAGGTTAGTGTATGGCATTTCCTTCAC
The DNA here is from genome assembly GCF_024610735.1 of Ursus americanus. NCBI lineage: Eukaryota > Metazoa > Chordata > Mammalia > Carnivora > Ursidae > Ursus > Ursus americanus. The sequence goes on from NW_028273626.1 coordinate 98,353, forward strand.
CTTGCCACAGGCACTGGGGAGCATGTCTGCACGTGGAGAATGACTAACTCGTGGGAAGCCGGTTTCTGTCAAACGGGTCCCTGTGCTGTGCTCCTCTCTTTTCACTCCTGCTACCATAAGCCCAGGGAGGAGGGGAGGGCTTAGAACATGGCTGGGCACTGGGGTTTCTTCCAGAGAAGGGGATGGCATTTGCTTTCCCTTGCCACCAGCCCTTGGGAGAGGGTCTGCACCTCAGGAAAGCTGTTTCCGTGGGAGGCCGGCTTCCTGCCCAACGGGCCTCAGGGCCGTGGCCCTCGGGGTTCCCTCCGGCTCCCCAGAGCACAGGGACGAGGTGACGGGCTTAGACCATGCCTGGGCCATATTGTCTCTTCCACCTGGGTGTGTGGCATTTTGTTGACCTGGCTACCTCCACTTGGGATAGGATTTCCACAGCAAGAGCATATTCTTAGTCGGAAGCCGTTTTGGCCCCAGGGGGTCTCCGGTCTGTGTTCCTTGGTGTTGAACTCCTGCTAGCAAAACCACCGGGATGAGGGAAGGGCTCAGACTGTGCCTGGGCCCTGTGGTCTCTTCCAGGTCAGTGTATGGCATTTCCTTCACCTTGCCACAGGCACTGGGGAGCATGTCTGCACGTGGAGAAGGACTTCCTCGTGGGAAGCCGGTTTCTGTCAAACGGGTCCCAGTGCTGTGCTCCTATCTTTTCACTCCTGCTGCCAGAAGCCCAGGGAGGAGGGGAGGACTTTCAACATGGCTGGGCACTGGGGTTTCTTCCAGAGAAGGGGATGGCATTTGCTTTCCCTTGCCACCAGCCCTTGGGATAGGGTCTGCACCTCAGGAAAGATGTTTCCGTGGGAAGCCGGCTTTCTGCCCAACGGGCCTCAGGGCCGTGGGCCTAGGGGGTCCCTCCGGCTCCCCAGAGCACAGGGACGAGGTGAGGGGCTTAGGCCATGCGTGGGCCATGTTGTCTCTTCCACCAGGGTGTGTGGCATTTTGTTGACCTGGCTACCCCCACTTGGGATAGGATTTCCACAGCAAGAGCATATTGTTAGTCCGAAGCCTTTTGGGCCCCAGGGGGTCTCCGGTCTGTGTTCCTTGGGGTTGAACTCCTGCTAGCAAAACCGCCGGGATGAGGGAAGGGCTCAGACTGTGCCTGGGCCCTGTGGTCTCTTCCAGGTTAGTGTATGGCATTTCCTTCACCTTGCCACAGGCACTGGGGAGCATGTCTGCACGTGGAGAATGACTAACTCGTGGGAAGCCGGTTTCTGTCAAACGGGTCCCTGTGCTGTGCTCCTCTCTTTTCACTCCTGCTACCATAAGCCCAGGGAGGAGGGGAGGGCTTAGAACATGGCTGGGCACTGGGGTTTCTTCCAGAGAAGGGGATGGCATTTGCTTTCCCTTGCCACCACTCCTTGGGAGAGGGTCTGCACCTCAGGAAAGCTGTTTCCGTGGGAGGCCGGCTTCCTGCCCAACGGGCCTCAGGGCCGTGGCCCTCGGGGTTCCCTCCGGCTCCCCAGAGCACAGGGACGAGGTGACGGGCTTAGACCATGCCTGGGCCATGTTGTTTCTTCCACCTGGGTGTGTGGCATTTTATTGACCTGGCTACCCCCACTTGGGATAGGATTTCCACAGCAAGAGTATATTGTTAGTTGGAAGACGTTTTGGCCCCAGGGGGTCTCCGGGCTGTGTTCGTTGGGGTTGAACTCCTGCTAGCAAAACCGCCAGGTTGAGGGAAGGGATCAGACTGTGCCTGGGCCCTGTGGTCTCTTCCAGGTCAGTGTATGGCATTTCCTTCACCTTGCCACAGGCAATGGGGAGCATGTCTGCACGTGGAGAAGGACTTCCTCGTGGGAGGCCGGTTTCTGTCAAACGGGTCCCAGTGCTGTGCATCTCTCTTTTCACTCCTGCTGCCAGAAGCCCAGGGAGGAGGGGAGGGCTTAGAACATGGCTGGGCACTGGGGTTTCTTCCAGATAAGGGGATGGCATTTGCTTTCCCTTGACACCAGCCCTTGGGATACGGTCTGCACCTCAGGAAAGCTGTTTCCGTGGGAAACCGGCTTTCTGCCCAACGGGCCTCAGGGCCATGGTGCTTCGGGGTCCGTCCGGCTCCCCAGAGCACAGGGACGAGGTGAGGGGCTTAGGCCATGCCTGGGCCATGTTGTCTCTTCCACCAGGGTGTGTGGCATTTTGTTGACCTGGCTACCTCCACTTGGGATAGGATTTCCACAGCAAGAGCATATTGTTAGTCATAAGCCCTTTGGCCCCAGGGGGTCTCCGGTCTGTGTTCCTTGGTGTTGAACTCCTGCTAGCAAAACCACCGGGATGAGGGAAGGGCTCAGACTGTGCCTGGGCCCTGTGGTCTCTTCCAGGTAGTGTATGGTATTTCCTTCACCTTGCCACAGGCACTGGGGAGCATGTCTGCACGTGGAGAAGGACTTCCTCGTGGGAAGCCGGTTTCTGTCAAACGGGTCCCATTGCTGTGCTCCTCTCTTTTCACTCCTGCTGCCAGAAGCCCAGGGAGGAGGGGAGGACTTTCAACATGGCTGGGCACTGGGGTTTCTTCCAGAGAAGGGGATGGCATTTGCTTTCCCTTGCCACCAGCCCTTGGGATAGGTTCTGCACCTCAGGAGAGCTGTTTCCGTGGGAAGCCGGCTTTCTGCCCAACGGGCCTCAGGGCCGTGGGCCTCTGGGTCCCTCCGGCTCTCCAGACCACAGGGACGAGGTGATGGGCTTAGGCCATGCCTGGGCCATGTTGTCTCTTCCACCTGGGTGTGTGACATTTTGTTGACCTGGTTACCCCCACTTGAGATAGGATTTCCACAGAAAGAGCATATTGTTAGTCCATAGCCGTTTTGGCCCCAGGGGGTCTCCGGTCTGTGTTCCTTGGTGTTGAACTCCTGCTAGCAAAACCGACGGGATGAGGGTAGGGCTCAGACTGTGCCTGGGCCCTGTAGTCTCTTCCAGGTCAGTGTATGGCATTTCCTTCACCTTGCCACAGGCACTGGGGAGCATGTCTGCACGTGGAGAATGACTTCCTCGTGGGAAGCCGGTTTCTGTCAAACGGGTCCCAGTGCTGTGCTCCTCTCTTTTCAGTCCTTCAGACAGAAGCCCAGGGAGGAGGGGAGGGCTTACAACATGGCTGGGTACCTGGGTTTCTTCCAGAGAAGGGGATGGCATTTGCTTTCCCTTGCCACCAGCCCTTGGGATAGGTTCTGCACCTCAGGAGAACTGTTTCCGTGGGAAGCCGGGTTTCTGCCCAACGGGCCTCAGGGCCGTGTGCCTCGGGGGTCCCTCCGGCTCCCCAGAGAACAGGGACGAGGTGAGGGGCTTAGACCATGCCTGGGCCATGTTGTCTCTTTCACCTGGGTGTGTGGCATTTTGTTGACCTGGCTACCCCCACTTGGGATAGGATTTCCACAGCAAGAGCATATTGTTAGTCGGAAGCCGTTTTGGCCCCAGGGGGTCTCAGGGCTGTGTTTTGGGGGTTGAACTCCTGCTAGCAAAACCGCCGGGATGAGAGAAGGGCTCAGACTGTGCCTGGGCCCTGTGGTCTCTTCCAGGTCAGTGTATGGCATTTCCTTCACCTTGCCACAGGCACTGGGGAGCATGTCTGCACGTGGAGAAGGACTTCCTCGTGGGAAGCCGGTTTCTGTCAAACGGGTCCCCGTGCTGTGCCCCTCTCTTTTCACTCCTGCTGCCAGAAGCCCAGGGAGGAGGGGAGAGCTTACAACATGGCTGGGCACTGGGGTTTCTTCCAGAGAATGGGATGGCATTTGCTTTCCCTTGCCACCACCCCTTGGGATAGGGTCTGCACCTCAGGAAAGCTGTTTCCGTGGGAAGCCGGCTTTCTGCCCAACGGGCCTCCGGGCCGTATGCCTCGGGGGTCCCTCCGGCTCCCCAGAGCACAGGGACGAGGTGAGGGGCTTAGACCATGCCTGGGCCATGTTGTTTCTTCCACCTCGGTGTGTGGCATTTTGTTGACCTGGCTACCCCCACTTGGGTTTAGATTTCCACAGCAAGAACATATTGTTAGTCCGAAGACTTTTGGGCCCCAGGGGGTCTCCGGTCTGTGTTCCTTGGGGTTGAACTCCTGCTAGCAAAACCGCCGGGATGAGGGAAGGGCTCAGACTGTGCCTGGGCCCTGTGGTCTCTTCCAGGTTAGTGTATGGCATTTCCTTCACCTTGCCACAGGCACTGGGGAGCATGTCTGCACGTGGAGAATGACTAACTCGTGGGAAGCCGGTTTCTGTCAAACGGGTCCCTGTGCTGTGCTCCTCTCTTTTCACTCCTGCTACCATAAGCCCAGGGAGGAGGGGAGGGCTTAGAACATGGCTGGGCACTGGGGTTTCTTCCAGAGAAGGGGATGGCATTTGCTTTCCCTTGCCACCAGCCCTTGGGATAGGGTCTGCACCTCAGGAAAGCTGTTTCCGTGGGAAGCCGGCTTTCTGCCCAACGGGCCTCAGGGCCGTGGGCCTAGGGTGTCCCTCCGGCTCCCCAGAGCACAGGGACGAGGTGAGGGGCTTAGGCCATGCCTGGGCCATGTTGTCTCTTCCACCAAGGTGTGTGGCATTTTGTTGACCTGGCTACCTCCACTTGGGATAGGATTTCCACAGCAATAGCATATTGTTAGTCGGAAGCTGTTTTGGCCCCAGGGGGTCTCCGGGCTGTGTTCTTGGGGTTGAACTCCTGCTAGCAAAACCGTGGGGATGAGGGAAGGGCTCAGACTGTGCCTGGGCCCTGTGGTCTCTTCCAGGTCAGTGTATGGCATTTCCTTCACCTTGCCACAGGCACTGGGGAGCATGTCTGCACGTGGAGAAGGACTTCCCCATGGGAAGCCGGTTCCTGTCAAACGGGTCCCAGTGCTCTGCTCCTCTCTTTTCACTCCTGCTGCCAGAAGCCCAGGGAGGAGGGGAGGACTTTCAACATGGCTGGGCACTGGGGTTTCTTCCAAAGAAGGGGATGGCATTTGCTTTCCCTTGCCACCAGCCCTTGGTATAGGGTCTGCACCTCAGGAAACTGTTTCCGTGGGAAGCCGGATTTCTGCCCAACGGGCCTCAGGGCCGTGGGCGTCGGGGGTCCCTCTGGCTCCCCAGAGCAGAGGGACAAGGTGAGGGGCTTAGACCATGCCTGGGCCATGTTGTTTCTTCCACCTGGGTGTGTGGCATTTTGTTGACCTGGTTACCCCCACTTGGGATAGGATTTCCACTGCAATAGCATATTGTTAGTCGGAAGCTGTTTTGGCCCCAGGGGGTCTCCGGGCTGTGTTCTTGGGGTTGAACTCCTGCTAGCAAAACCGCCGGGATGAGGGAAGGGCTCAGACTGTGCCTGGGCCCTGTGGTCTCTTCCAGGTCAGTGTATGGCATTTCCTTCACCTTGCCACAGGCACTGGTGAGCATGTCTGCACGTGGAGAATGACTTCCTCGTGGGAAGCCGGTTTCTGTCAAACGGGTCCCTGTGCTGTGCTCCTCTCTTTTCACTCCTGCTACCATAAGCCCAGGGAGGAGGTGAGGGCTTAGAACATGGCTGGGCACTGGGGTTTCTTCCAGAGAAGGGGATGGCATTTGCTTTCCCTTGCCACCAGCCCTTGGGATAGGGTCTGCACCTCAGGAAACCTGTTTCCGTGGGAAGCCGGCTTTCTGCCCAACGGGCCTCAGGGCCATGGTGCTTCGGGGTCCCTCCGGCTCCCCAGGGCACAGGGACGAGGTGAGGGGCTTAGACCATGCCTGGGCCATGTTGTTTCTTCCACCTAGGTGTGTGGCATTTTGTTGACCTGGCTACCCCCACTTGGGATAGGATTTCCACAGCAAGAGCATATTGTTAGTCCGAAGCCGTTTGGGCCCCAGGGGGTCTCCGGTCTGTGTTCCTTGGGGTTGAACTCCTGCTAGCAAAACCGCCGGGATGAGGGAAGGGCTCAGACTGTGCCTGGGCCCTGTGGTCTCTTCCAGGTTAGTGTATGGCATTTCCTTCACCTTGCCACAGGCACTGGGGAGCATGTCTGCACGTGGAGAATGACTAACTCGTGGGAAGCCGGTTTCTGTCAAACGGGTCCCTGTGCTGTGCTCCTCTCTTTTCACTCCTGATACCATAAGCCCAGGGAGGAGGGGAGGGCTTAGAACATGGCTGGGCACTGGGGTTTCTTCCAGAGAAGGGGATGGCATTTGCTTTCCCTTGCCACCAGCCCTTGGGAGAGGGTCTGCACCTCAGGAAAGCTGTTTCCGTGGGAGGACCGGCTTCCTGCCCAACGGGCCTCAGGGCCGTGGCCCTCGGGGTTCCCTCCGGCTCCCCAGAGCACAGGGACGAGGTGACGGCTTAGACCATGCCTGGGCCATGTTGTTTCTTCCACCTGGGTGTGTGGCATTTTATTGACCTGGCTACCCCCACTTGGGATAGGATTTCCACAGCAAGAGTATATTGTTAGTTGGAAGACGTTTTGGCCCCAAGGGGTCTCCGGGCTGTGTTCGTTGGGGTTGAACTCCTGCTAGCAAAACCGCCGGGATGAGGGAAGGGCTCAGACTGTGCCTGGGCCCTGTGGTCTATTCCAGGTCAGTGTATGGCATTTCCTTCACCTTGCCACAGGCAATGGGGAGCATGTCTGCACGTGGAGAAGGACTTCCTCGTGGGAGGCCGGTTTCTGTCAAACGGGTCCCAGTGCTGTGCATCTCTCTTTTCACTCCTGCTGCCAGAAGCCCAGGGAGGAGGGGAGGGCTTAGAACATGGCTGGGCACTGGGGTTTCTTCCAGATAAGGGGAAGGCATTTGCTATCCCTTGACACCAGCCCTTGGGATACGGTCTGCACCTCAGGAAAGCTGTTTCCGTGGGAAACCGGCTTTCTGCCCAACGGGCCTCAGGGCCATGGTGCTTCGGGGTCCGTCCGGCTCCCCAGAGCACAGGGACGAGGTGAGGGGCTTAGGCCATGCCTGGGCCATGTTGTCTCTTCCACCAGGGTGTGTGGCGTTTTGTTGACCTGGCTACCTCCACTTGGGATAGGATTTCCACAGCAAGAGCATATTGTTAGTCATAAGCCCTTTGGCCCCAGGGGGTCTCCGGTCTGTGTTCCTTGGTGTTGAACTCCTGCTAGCAAAACCACCGGGATGAGGGAAGGGCTCAGACTGTGCCTGGGCCCTGTGGTCTCTTCCAGGTCAGTGTATGGCATTTCCTTCACCTTGCCACAGGCACTGGGGAGCATGTCTGCACGTGGAGAAGGACTTCCTCGTGGGAACCCGGTTTCTGTCAAACGGGTCCCAGTGCTGTGCTCCTCTCTTTTCACTCCTGCTGCCAGAAGCCCAGGGAGGAGGGGAGGACTTTCAACATGGCTGGGCACTGGGGTTTCTTCCAGAGAAGGGGATGGCATTTGCTTTCCCTTGCGACCAGCCCTTGGGATAGGGCCTGCACCTCAGGAAAGCTGTTTCCGTGGGAAGCCGGCTTTCTGCCCAACGGGCCTCAGGGCCGTGGGCCTCGGGGGTCCCTCCGGCTCCCCAGAGCACAGGGACGAGGTGAGGGGCTTAGGCCATGCCTGGGCCATGTTGTCTCTTCCACCTGGGTGTGTGGCATTTTGTTGACCTGGCTACCTCCACTTGGGATAGGATTTCCACAGCAATAGCATATTGTTAGTCGGAAGCTGTTTTGGCCCCAGGGGGTCTCCGGGCTGTGTTCTTGGGGTTGAACTCCTGCTAGCAAAACCCCTGGGATGAGGGAAGGGCTCAGACTGTGCCTGGGCCCTGTAGTCTCGTCCAGGTCAGTGTATGGCATTTCCTTCACCTTGCCACAGGCGCTGGTGAGCATGTCTGCACGTGGAGAAGGACTTCCTCGTGGGAAGCCGGTTTCTGTCAAAAGGGTCCCAGTGCTGTGCTCCTCTCTTTTCACTCCTGCTGCCAGAAGCCCAGGAAGGAGGGGAAGGCTTACAACATGGCTGGGCACTAGGGTTTCTTCCAGAGAAGGGGATGGCATTTGCTTTCCCTTGCCACCAGCCCTTGGGATACGGTCTGCACCTCAGGAAAGCTGTTTCCGTGGGAAGCCGGCTTTCTGCCCAACGGGCCTCAGGGCCGTGGGCCTCGGGGGTCCCTCCGGCTCCCCAGAGCACAGGGACGAGGTGAGGGGCTTAGGCCATGCCTGGGCCATGTTGTCTCTTCCACCAGGGTGTGTGGCATTTTGTTGACCTGGCTACCTCCACTTGGGATAGGATTTCCACGGCAATAGCACATTGTTAGTCAGAAGCTGTTTTGGCCCCAGGGGGTCTCCGGGCTGTGTTCTTGGGGTTGAACTCCTGCTAGCGAAACCACCAGGATGAGGGAAGGGCTCAGACTGTGCCTGGGCGATGTGGTCTCTTCCAGGTCAGTGTATGGCATTTCCTTCAGCTTGCCACAGGCACTGGGGAGCATGTCTGCACGTGGAGAAGGACTTCCTCGTGGGAAGCCGGTTTCTGTCAAAAGGGTCCCAGTGCTGTGCTCCTCTCTTTTCACTCCTGCTGCCAGAAGCCCAGGAAGGAGGGGAAGGCTTACAACATGGCTGGGCACTGGGGTTTCTTCCAGAGAAGGGGATGGCATTTGCTTTCCCTTGCCACCAGCCCTTGGGATACGGTCTGCACCTCAGGAAAGCTGTTTCCGTGGGAAGCCGGCTTTCTGCCCAACGGGCCTCAGGACCGTGGGCCTCGGGGGTCCCTCCGGCTCCCCAGAGCACAGGGACTAGGTGAGGGGCTTAGACCATGCCTGGGCCATGTTGTTTCTTCCACCTGGGTGTGTGGCATTTTGTTGACCTGGTTACCCCCACTTGGGATAGGATTTTCACATCAAGAGCATATTGTTAGTCGGAAGCCGTTTGGGCCCCAGGGGGTCTCCGTGCTGTGTTCCTTGGGAATGAACTCCTGCTACCAAAACCTCCGGGATGAGGGTAGGTCTCAGACTGTACCTGGGCCCTGTGGTCTCTTCCAGGTCAGTGTATGGCATTTCCTTCACCTTGGCACAGGCACTGGGGAGCATGTCTGCACGTGGAGAAGTACTTCCTCATGGGAAGCCGGTTTCTGTCAAACGCTCCAAGTGCTGTGCTCCTCTCTTTTCACTCCTGCTGCCATAAGCCCATGGAGGAGGGGAGGGGTTAAAGCATGACTGGGCACTGGCGTTTCTTCCAGAGAAGGGGATGGTATTTCCTTTCCCTTGCCACCACTCCTTGGGATAGGTTCTGCACCTCAGGAAATCTGTTTCCGTGGGAAGCCGGCTTTCTGCCCAACGGGCCTCAGGGCTGTGGGCCTCGGGGTTCCCTCCGGCTCCCCAGAGTACAGGGACGATGTGAGGGGCTTAGACCATGCCTGGGCCATGTTGTTTCTTCCACCTGGGTGTGTGGCATTTTATTGACCTGGCTACCCCCACTTCGGATAGGATTTCCACAGCAAGAGTATATTGTTAGTTGGAAGAAGTTTTGGCCCCAGGGGGTCTCCGGGCTGTGTTCGTTGGGGTTGAACTCCTGCTAGCAAAACCGCCGGGATGAGGGAAGGGCTCAGACTGTGCCTGGGCCCTGTGGTCTATTCCAGGTCAGTGTATGGCATTTCCTTCACCTTGCCACAGGCAATGGGGAGCATGTCTGCACGTGGAGAAGGATTTCCTCGTGGGAGGCCGGTTTCTGTCAAACGGGTCCCAGTGCTGTGCATCTCTCTTTTCACTCCTGCTGCCAGAAGCCCAGGGAGGAGGGGAGGGCTTAGAACATGGCTGGGCACTGGGGTTTCTTCCAGATAAGGGGATGGCATTTGCTTTCCCTTGACACCAGCCCTTGGGATACGGTCTGCACCTCAGGAAAGCTGTTTCCGTGGGAAGCCGGCTTTCTGCCCAACGGGCCTCAGGGCCGTGGGCCTCGGGGGTCCCTCCGGCTCCCCAGAGTACAGGGCCGAGGTGAGGGGCTTAGGCCATGCCTGGGCCATGTTGTCTCTTCCACCAGGGTGTGTGGCATTTTGTTGACCTGGCTACCTCCACTTGGGATAGGATTTCCACAGCAATAGCACATTGTTAGTCAGAAGCTGTTTTGGCCCCAGGGGGTCTCTGGGCTGTGTTCTTGGGGATGAACTCCTGCTACCAAAACCTCCGGGATGAGGGTAGGTCTCAGACTGTGCCTGGGCCCTGTGGTCTCTTCCAGGTCAGTGTATGGCATTTCCTTCACCTTGCCACAGGCACTGGTGAGCATGTCTGCACGTGGAGAAGGACTTCCTCGTGGGAAGCCGGTTTCTGTCAAAAGGGTCCCAGTGCTGTGCTCCTCTCTTTTCACTCCTCCTGCCTGAAGCCCAGGGAGGAGGGGACGGCTTACAACATGGCTGGGAACTGGAGTTTCTTCCAGAGAAGGGCATGGCATTTGCTTTCTCTTGCTACCAGCCCTTGGGAGAGGGTCTGAATCTCAGGAAAGCTGTTTCCGTGGGAGTCCGGCTTCCTGCCCAACGGGCCTCAGGGCCGTGGGCCTCGGGGGTCCCTCCGGCTCCCCAGAGCACAGGGACGAGGTGAGGGGCTTAGACCATGCCTGGGTCATGTTGTTTCTTCCACCTGGGTGTGTGGCATTTTGTTGACCTGGTTACCCCCACTTGGGATAGGATTTCCACAGCAATAGCATATTGTTAGTGGGAAGCTGTTTTGGCCCCAGGGGGTCTCCGGTCTGTGTTCTTGGGGTTGAACTCCTGCTAGCAAAACCACCTGGATGAGGAAAGGGCTCAGACTGTGCCTGGGCCCTGTGGTCTCTTCCAGGTCAGTGTATGGCATTTCCTTCACCTTGCCACAGGCACTGGGGAGCATGTCTGCACGTGGAGAAGGACTTCCTCGTGGGAAGCCGGTTTCTGTCAAACGGGTCCCAGTGCTGTGCTCCTATCTTTTCACTCCTGCTGCCAGAAGCCCAGGGAGGAGGGGAGGACTTTCAACATGGCTGGGCACTGGGGTTTCTTCCAGAGAAGGGGATGGCATTTGCTTTCCCTTGCCACCAGCCCTTGGGAGAGGGTCTGCACCTCAGGAAAGCTGTTTCCGTGGGAGGCCGGCTTCCTGCCCAACGGGCCTCAGGGCCGTGGCCCTCGGGGTTCCCTCCGGCTCCCCAGAGCACAGGGACGAGGTGACGGGCTTAGACCATGCCTGGGCCATGTTGTTTCTTCCACCTGGGTGTGTGGCATTTTATTGACCTGGCTACCCCCACTTGGGATAGGATTTCCACAGCAAGAGTATATTGTTAGTTGGAAGACGTTTTGGCCCCAGGGGGTCTCCGGGCTGTGTTCGTTGGGGTTGAACTCCTGCTAGCAAAACCGCCGGGATGAGGGAAGGGCTCAGACTGTGCCTGGGCCCTGTGGTCTCTTCCAGGTCAGTGTATGGCATTTCCTTCACCTTGCCACAGGCACTGGGGAGCATGTCTGCACGTGGAGAAGGACTTCCTCGTGGGAAGCCGGTTTCTGTCAAACGGGTCCCAGGGCTGTGCTCCTCTCTTTTCACTCCTGCTGCCAGAAGCCCAGGGAGGAGGGGAGGACTTTCAACATGGCTGGGCACTGGGGTTTCTTCCAGAGAAGGGGATGGCATTTGCTTTCCCTTGCCACCAGCCCTTGGGATACGGTCTGCACCTCAGGAAAGCTGTTTCCGTGGGAAGCCGGCTTTCTGCCCAACGGGCCTCAGGGCCGTGGGCCTCGGGGGTCCCTCCGGCTCCCCAGAGTACAGGGCCGAGGTGAGGGGCTTAGGCCATGCCTGGGCCATGTTGTCTCTTCCACCAGGGTGTGTGGCATTTTGTTGACCTGGCTACCTCCACTTGGGATAGGATTTCCACAGCAATAGCACATTGTTAGTCAGAAGCCGTTTTGGCCCCAGGGGGTCTCTGGGCTGTGTTCTTGGGGATGAACTCCTGCTACCAAAACCTCCGGGATGAGGGTAGGTCTCAGACTGTGCCTGGGCCCTGTGGTCTCTTCCAGGTCAGTGTATGGCATTTCCTTCACCTTGCCACAGGCACTGGTGAGCATGTCTGCACGTGGAGAAGGACTTCCTCGTGGGAAGCCGGTTTCTGTCAAAAGGGTCCCAGTGCTGTGCTCCTCTCTTTTCACTCCTCCTGCCTGAAGCCCAGGGAGGAGGGGACGGCTTACAACATGGCTGGGAACTGGAGTTTCTTCCAGAGAAGGGCATGGCATTTGCTTTCTCTTGCTACCAGCCCTTGGGAGAGGGTCTGAATCTCAGGAAAGCTGTTTCCGTGGGAGTCCGGCTTCCTGCCCAACGGGCCTCAGGGCCGTGGGCCTCGGGGGTCCCTCCGGCTCCCCAGAGCACAGGGACGAGGTGAGGGGCTTAGACCATGCCTGGGTCATGTTGTTTCTTCCACCTGGGTGTGTGGCATTTTGTTAACCTGGTTACCCCCACTTGGGATAGGATTTCCACAGCAATAGCATATTGTTAGTTGGAAGCTGTTTTGGCCCCAGGGGGTCTCCGGGCTGTGTTCTTGGGGTTGAACTCCTGCTAGCAAAACCACCGGGATGAGGGAAGGGCTCAGACTGTGCCTGGGCGATGTGGTCTCTTCCAGGTCAGTGTATGGCATTTCCTTCAGCTTGCCACAGGCACTGGGGAGCATGTCTGCACGTGGAGAAGGACTTCCTCGTGGGAAGCCGGTTTCTGTCAAAAGGGTCCCAGTGCTGTGCTCCTCTCTTTTCACTCCTGCTGCCAGAAGCCCAGGAAGGAGGGGAAGGCTTACAACATGGCTGGGCACTGGGGTTTCTTCCAGAGAAGGGGATGGCATTTGCTTTCCCTTGCCACCAGCCCTTGGGATACGGTCTGCACCTCAGGAAAGCTGTTTCCGTGGGAAGCCGGCCTTCTGCCCAACGGGCCTCAGGACCGTGGGCCTCGGGGGTCCCTCCGGCTCCCCAGAGCACAGGGACGAGGTGAGGGGCTTAGACCATGCCTGGGCCATGTTGTTTCTTCCACCTCGGTGTGTGGCATTTTGTTGACCTGGCTACCCCCACTTGGGTTTAGATTTCCACAGCAAGAACATATTGTTAGTCGGAAGCCGTTTTGGCCCCAGGGGGTCTCCGGTCTGTGTTCCTTGGTGTTGAACTCCTGCTAGCAAAACCACCTGGATGAGGGAAGGGCTCAGACTGTGCCTGGGCCCTGTGGTCTCTTCCAGGTCAGTGTATGGCATTTCCTTCACCTTGCCACAGGCACTGGGGAGCATGTCTGCACGTGGAGAAGGACTTCCTCGTGGGAAGCCGGTTTCTGTCAAACGGGTCCCAGTGCTGTGCTCCTATCTTTTCACTCCTGCTGCCAGAAGCCCAGGGAGGAGGGGAGGACTTTCAACATGGCTGGGCACTGGGGTTTCTTCCAGAGAAGGGGATGGCATTTGCTTTCCCTTGCCACCAGCCCTTGGGATAGGGTCTGCACCTCAGGAAAGCTGTTTCCGTGGGAAGCCGGCTTTCTGCCCAACGGGCCTCAGGGCCGTGGGCCTAGGGGGTCCCTCCGGTTCCCCAGAGCACAGGGACGAGGTGAGGGGCTTAGGCCATGCCTGGGCCATGTTGTCTCTTCCACCAAGGTGTGTGGCATTTTGTTGACCTGGCTACCTCCACTTGGGATAGGATTTCCACAGCAAGAGCATATTGTTAGTCGGAAGCTCTTTTGGCCCCAGGGGGTCTCCGGGCTGTGTTCTTGGGGTTGAACTCCTGCTAGCAAAACCATGGGGATGAGGGAAGGGCTCAGACTGTGCCTGGGCCCTGTGGTCTCTTCCAGGTCAGTGTATGGCATTTCCTTCACCTTGCCACAGGCACTGGGGAGCATGTCTGCACGTGGAGAAGGACTTCCCCATGGGAAGCCGGTTCCTGTCAAACGGGTCCCAGTGCTGTGCTCCTCTCTTTTCACTCCTGCTGCCAGAAGCCCAGGGAGGAGGGGAGGACTTTCAACATAGCTGGGCACTGGGGTTTCTTCCAGAGAAGGGGATAGCATTTGCTTTCCCTTGCCACCAGCCCTTGGGATAGGGTCTGCAGCTCAGGAACGCTGTTTCCGTGGGAAGCCGGCTTTCTGCCCAACGGGCCTCCGGGCCGTGTGCCTCGGGGGTCCCTCCGGCTCCCCAAAGCACAGGGACGAGGTGAGGGGCTTAGACCATGCCTGGGCCATGTTGTTTCTTCCACTTGGTTGTGTGGCATTTTGTTGACCTGGCTACCCCCACTTGGGATAGGATTTCCACAGCAAGAGCATATTGTTAGTCCGAAGCCGTTTGGGCCCCAGGGGTTCTCCGGTCTGTGTTCCTTGGGGTTGAACTCCTGCTAGCAAAACCGCAGGGATGAGGGAAGGGCTTAGACTGTGCCTGGGCCCTGTGGTCTCTTCCAGGTTAGTGTATGGCATTTCCTTCACCTTGCCACAGGCACTGGGGAGCATGTCTGCACGTGGAGAATGACTAACTCGTGGGAAGCCGTTTTCTGTCAAACGGGACCCTGTGCTGTGCTCCTCTCTTTTCACTCCTGATACCATAAGCCCAGGGAGGAGGGGAGGGCTTAGAACATGGCTGGGCACTGGGGTTTCTTCCAGAGAAGGGGATGGCATTTGCTTTCCATTGCCACCAGCCCTTGGGAGAGGGTCTGCACCTCAGGAAAGCTGTTTCCGTGGGAGGCCGGCTTCCTGCCCAACGGGCCGCAGGGCCGTGGCCCTCGGGGTTCCCTCCGGCTCCCCAGAGCACAGGGACGAGGTGAGGGGCTTAGACCATGCCTGGGCCATGTTGTTTCTTCCACCTGGGTGTGTGGCATTTTATTGACCTGGCTACCCCCACTTGGGATAGGATTTCCACAGCAAGAGTATATTGTTAGTTGGAAGAGGTTTTGGCCCCAGGGGGTCTCCGGGCTGTGTTCGTTGGGGTTGAACTCCTGCTAGCAAAACCGCCGGGATGAGGGAAGGGCTCAGACTGTGCCTGGGCCCTGTGGCCTCTTCCAGGTCAGTGTATGGCATTTCCTTCACCTTGCCACAGGCACTGGGGAGCATGTCTGCACGTGGAGAAGGACTTCCTCGTGGGAAGCCGGTTTCTGTCAAACGGGTCCCCGTGCTGTGCCCCTCTCTTTTCACTCCTGCTGCCAGAAGCCCATGGAGGAGGGGAGAGCTTACAACATGGCTGGGCAATGGGGTTTCTTCCAGAGAAGGGGATGGCATTTGCTTTCCCTTGCCACCACCCCTTGGGATAGGGTCTGCACCTCAGGAAAGCTGTTTCCGTGGGAAGCCGGCTTTCTGCCCAACGGGCCTCCGGGCCGTATGCCTCGGGGGTCCCTCCGGCTCCCCAGAGCACAGGGACGAGGTGAGGGGCTTAGACCATGCCTGGGCCATGTTGTTTCTTCCACCTCGGTGTGTGGCATTTTGTTGACCTGGCTACCCCCACTTGGGTTTAGATTTCCACAGCAAGAGCATATTGTTAGTCATAAGCCCTTTGGCCCCAGGGGGTCTCCGGTCTGTGTTCCTTGGTGTTGAACTCCTGCTAGCAAAACCACCGGGATGAGGGAAGGGCTCAGACTGTGCCTGGGCCCTGTGGTCTCTTCCAGGTCAGTGTATGGCATTTCCTTCACCTTGCCACAGGCACTGGGGAGCATGTCTGCACGTGGAGAAGGACTTCCTCGTGGGAAGCCGGTTTCTGTCAAACGGGTCCCCGTGCTGTGCCCCTCTCTTTTCACTCCTGCTGCCAGAAGCCCAGGGACGAGGGGAGAGCTTACAACATGGCTGGGCAATGGGGTTTCTTCCAGAGAAGGGGATGGCATTTGCTTTCCCTTGCCACCACCCCTTGGGATAGGGTCTGCACCTCAGGAAAGCTGTTTCCGTGGGAAGCCGGCTTTCTGCCCAACGGGCCTCCGGGCCGTATGCCTCGGGGGTCCCTCCGGCTCCCCAGAGCACAGGGACGAGGTGAGGGGCTTAGACCATGCCTGGGCCATGTTGTTTCTTCCACTTGGTTGTGTGGCATTTTATTGACCTGGCTACCCCCACTTGGGATAGGATTTCCACAGCAAGAGCATATTGTTAGTCCGAAGCCGTTTGGGCCCCAGGGGGTCTCCGGTCTGTGTTCCTTGGGGTTGAACTCCTGCTAGCAAAACCCCCGGGATCAGGGAAGGGTTCAGACTGTGCCTGGGCCCTGTGGTCTCTTCCAGGTCAGTGTATGGCATTTCCTTCACCTTGCCACAGGCACTTGGGAGCATGTCTGCACGTGGAGAAGGACTTCCGAGTGGGAAGCCGGTTTCTGTCAAACGGGTCCCAGTGCTGTGCTCCTCTCTTTTCACTCCTGCTGCCAGAAGCCCAGGGAGGAGGGGAGGACTTTCAACATGGCTGGGCACTGGGGTTTCTTCCAGAGAAGGGGATGGCATTTGCTTTCCCTTGCCACCAGCCCTTGGGATAGGGTCTGCACCTCAGGAAAGCTGTTTCCGTGGGAAGCCGGCTTTCTGCCCAACGGGCCTCAGGGCCGTGGGCCTCGGGGGTCCCTCCGGCTCCCCAGAGCACAGGGACGAGGTGAGGGGCTTAGGCCATGCCTGGGCCATGTTGTCTCTTCCACCAGGGTGTGTGGCATTTTGTTGACCTGGCTACCTCCACTTGGGATAGGATTTCCACAGCAATAGCACATTGTTAGTCAGAAGCTGTTTTGGCCCCATGGGGTCTCCGGGCTGTGTTCTTGGGGTTGAACTCCTGCTAGCGAAACCACCGGGATGAGGGAAGGGCTCAGACTGTGCCTGGGCGATGTGGTCTCTTCCAGGTCAGTGTATGGCATTTCCTTCAGCTTGCCACAGGCACTGGGGAGCATGTCTGCACGTGGAGAAGGACTTCCTCGTGGGAAGCCGGTTTCTGTCAAAAGGGTCCCAGTGCTGTGCTCCTCTCTTTTCACTCCTGCTACCATAAGCCCAGGGAGGAGGGGAGGGCTTAGAACATGGCTGGGCACTGGGGTTTCTTCCAGAGAAGGGGATGGCATTTGCTTTCCCTTGCCACCAGCCCTTGGGAGAGGGTCTGCACCTCAGGAAAGCTGTTTCCGTGGGAGGCCGGCTTCCTGCCCAACGGGCCTCAGGGCCGTG
The DNA here is from genome assembly GCF_024610735.1 of Ursus americanus. Lineage (NCBI taxonomy): Eukaryota > Metazoa > Chordata > Mammalia > Carnivora > Ursidae > Ursus > Ursus americanus. The sequence goes on from NW_028273626.1 coordinate 115,340, forward strand.
GCCCTCGGGGTTCCCTCCGGCTCCCCAGAGCACAGGGACGAGGTGACGGGCTTAGACCATGCCTGGGCCATGTTGTTTCTTCCACCTGGGTGTGTGGCATTTTATTGACCTGGCTACCCCCACTTGGGATAGGATTTCCACAGCAAGAGTATATTGTTAGTTGGAAGACGTTTTGGCCCCAGGGGGTCTCCGGGCTGTGTTCGTTGGGGTTGAACTCCTGCTAGCAAAACCGCCGGGATGAGGGAAGGGCTCAGACTGTGCCTGGGCCCTGTGGTCTCTTCCAGGTCAGTGTATGGCATTTCCCTCAGCTTGCCACAGGCACTGGGGAGCATGTCTGCACGTGGAGAAGGACTTCCTCGTGGGAAGCCGGTTTCTGTCAAAAGGGTCCCAGGGCTGTGCTCCTCTCTTTTCACTCCTGCTGCCAGAAGCCCAGGAAGGAGGGGAAGGCTTACAACATGGCTGGGCACTGGGGTTTCTTCCAGAGAAGGGGATGGCATTTGCTTTCCCTTGCCACCAGCCCTTGGGATACGGTCTGCACCTCAGGAAAGCTGTTTCCGTGGGAAGCCGGCTTTCTGCCCAACGGGCCTCAGGTCCGTGGGCCTCGGGGGTCCCTCCGGCTCCCCAGAGCACAGGGACGAGGTGAGGGGCTTAGACCATGCCTGGGCCATGTTGTTTCTTCCACCTCGGTGTGTGGCATTTTGTTGACCTGGCTACCCCCACTTGGGTTTAGATTTCCACAGCAAGAACATATTGTTAGTCGGAAGCCGTTTGGGCCCCAGGGTGTCTCCGGACTGTGTTCCTTGCGGTTGAACTCTTGCTAGCAAAACCGCCGGGATGAGGGAAGGGCTCAGACTGTGCCTGGGCCCTGTCGTCTCTTCCAGGTCAGTGTATGGCATTTCCTTAACCTTGCCACAGGCACTGGGGAGCATGTCTGCACGTGGAGAATGACTTCCTCGTGGGAAGCCTGTTTCTGTCAACCGGGTCCCAGTGCTGTGCTCCTCTCTTTTCACTCCAGCTGCCAGAAGCCCAGGGAGGAGGGGAGGGCTTAGAACATGGCTGGGCACTGGGGTTTCTTCCAGAGAAGTGGATGGCATTTGTTTTCCCTTGCCTCCAGCCCTTGGGATAGGGTCTGCAACTCAGGAAAGCTGTTTCCGTGGGAAGCCCGCTTCCTGCCAACGGGCCTCAGGGCCGTTGGCCTCGGGGTCACTCCGGCTCCCCAGAGCACAGGGACGAGGTGAGGGGCTTAGGCCATGCCTGGGCCATATTGTCTCTTCCACCTGGGTGTGTGGCATTTTGTTGACCTGGCTACCCCCACTTGGGATAGGATTTCCACAGCAAGAGCATATTGTTAGTCGGAAGCCGTTTTGGCCCCAGGGGTTCTCCGGTCTGTGTTCCTTGGGGTTGAACTCCTGCTAGCAAAACCGCAGCGATGAGGGAAGGGCTCAGACTGTGCCTGGGCCCTGTGGTCTCTTCCAGGTTAGTGTATGGCATTTCCTTCACCTTGCCACAGGCACTGGGGAGCATGTCCGCACGTGGAGAATGACTAACTCGTGGGAAGCCGTTTTCTGTCAAACGGGACCCTGTGCTGTGCTCCTCTCTTTTCACTCCTGATACCATAAGCCCAGGGAGGAGGGGAGGGCTTAGAACATGGCTGGGCACTGGGGTTTCTTCCAGAGAAGGGGATGGCATTTGCTTTCCATTGCCACCAGCCCTTGGGAGAGGGTCTGCACCTCAGGAAAGCTGTTTCCGTGGGAGGCCGGCTTCCTGCCCAACGGGCCTCAGGGCCGTGGCCCTCGGGGTTCCCTCCGGCTCCCCAGAGCACAGGGACGAGGTGAGGGGCTTACACCATGCCTGGGCCATGTTGTTCTTTCCCCTGGGTGTGTGGCATTTTATTGACCTGGCTACCCCCACTTGGGATAGGATTTCCACAGCAAGAGTATATTGTTAGTTGGAAGATTTTTGGCCCCAGGGGGTCTCCGGGCTGTGTTCGTTGGGGTTGAACTCCTGCTAGCAAAACCGCCGGGATGAGGGAAGGGCTCAGACTGTGCCTGGGCCCTGTGGCCTCTTCCAGGTCAGTGTATGGCATTTCCTTCACCTTGCCACAGGCACTGGGGAGCATGTCTGCATGTGGAGAAGGACTTCCTCGTGGGAAGCCGGTTTCTGTCAAACGGGTCCCCGTGCTGTGCCCCTCTCTTTTCACTCCTGCTGCCAGAAGCCCATGGAGGAGGGGAGAGCTTACAACATGGCTGGGCAATGGGGTTTCTTCCAGAGAAGGGGATGGCATTTGCTTTCCCTTGCCACCACCCCTTGGGATAGGGTCTGCACCTCAGGAAAGCTGTTTCCGTGGGAAGCTGGCTTTCTGCCCAACGGGCCTCCGGGCCGTATGCCTCGGGGGTCCCTCCGGCTCCCCAGAGCACAGGGACGAGGTGAGGGGCTTAGACCATGCCTGGGCCATGTTGTTTCTTCCACCTCGGTGTGTGGCATTTTGTTGACCTGGCTACCCCCACTTGGGTTTAGATTTCCACAGCAAGAGCATATTGTTAGTCATAAGCCCTTTGGCCCCAGGGGGTCTCCGGTCTGTGTTCCTTGGTGTTGAACTCCTGCTAGCAAAACCACCGGGATGAGGGAAGGGCTCAGACTGTGCCTGGGCCCTGTGGTCTCTTCCAGGTCAGTGTATGGCATTTCCTTCACCTTGCCACAGGCACTGGGGAGCATGTCTGCACGTGGAGAAGGACTTCCTCGTGGGAAGCCGGTTTCTGTCAAACGGGTCCCCGTGCTGTGCCCCTCTCTTTTCACTCCTGCTGCCAGAAGCCCAGGGACGAGGGGAGAGCTTACAACATGGCTGGGCAATGGGGTTTCTTCCAGAGAAGGGGATGGCATTTGCTTTCCCTTGCCACCACCCCTTGGGATAGGGTCTGCACCTCAGGAAAGCTGTTTCCGTGGGAAGCCGGCTTTCTGCCCAACGGGCCTCCGGGCCGTATGCCTCGGGGGTCCCTCCGGCTCCCCAGAGCACAGGGACGAGGTGAGGGGCTTAGACCATGCCTGGGCCATGTTGTTTCTTCCACTTGGTTGTGTGGCATTTTATTGACCTGGCTACCCCCACTTGGGATAGGATTTCCACAGCAAGAGCATATTGTTAGTCCGAAGCCGTTTGGGCCCCAGGGGGTCTCCGGTCTGTGTTCCTTGGGGTTGAACTCCTGCTAGCAAAACCCCCGGGATGAGGGAAGGGTTCAGACTGTGCCTGGGCCCTGTGGTCTCTTCCAGGTCAGTGTATGGCATTTCCTTCACCTTGCCACAGGCACTTGGGAGCATGTCTGCACGTGGAGAAGGACTTCCGCGTGGGAAGCCGGTTTCTGTCAAACGGGTCCCAGTGCTGTGCTCCTCTCTTTTCACTCCTGCTGCCAGAAGCCCAGGGAGGAGGGGAGGACTTTCAACATGGCTGGGCACTGGGGTTTCTTCCAGAGAAGGGGATGGCATTTGCTTTCCCTTGCCACCAGCCCTTGGGATAGGGTCTGCACCTCAGGAAAGCTGTTTCCGTGGGAAGCCGGCTTTCTGCCCAACGGGCCTCAGGGCCGTGGGCCTCGGGGGTCCCTCCGGCTCCCCAGAGCACAGGGACGAGGTGAGGGGCTTAGGCCATGCCTGGGCCATGTTGTCTCTTCCACCAGGGTGTGTGGCATTTTGTTGACCTGGCTACCTCCACTTGGGATAGGATTTCCACAGCAATAGCACATTGTTAGTCAGAAGCTGTTTTGGCCCCATGGGGTCTCCGGGCTGTGTTCTTGGGGTTGAACTCCTGCTAGCGAAACCACCGGGATGAGGGAAGGGCTCAGACTGTGCCTGGGCGATGTGGTCTCTTCCAGGTCAGTGTATGGCATTTCCTTCAGCTTGCCACAGGCACTGGGGAGCATGTCTGCACGTGGAGAAGGACTTCCTCGTGGGAAGCCGGTTTCTGTCAAAAGGGTCCCAGTGCTGTGCTCCTCTCTTTTCACTCCTGCTACCATAAGCCCAGGGAGGAGGGGAGGGCTTAGAACATGGCTGGGCACTGGGGTTTCTTCCAGAGAAGGGGATGGCATTTGCTTTCCCTTGCCACCAGCCCTTGGGAGAGGGTCTGCACCTCAGGAAAGCTGTTTCCGTGGGAGGCCGGCTTCCTGCCCAACGGGCCTCAGGGCCGTGGCCCTCGGAGTTCCCTCCGGCTCCCCAGAGCACAGGGACGAGGTGACGGGCTTAGACCATGCCTGGGCCATGTTGTTTCTTCCACCTGGGTGTGTGGCATTTTATTGACCTGGCTACCCCCACTTGGGATAGGATTTCCACAGCAAGAGTATATTGTTAGTTGGAAGACGTTTTGGCCCCAGGGGGTCTCCGGGCTGTGTTCGTTGGGGTTGAACTCCTGCTAGCAAAACCGCCAGGATGAGGGAAGGGCTCAGACTGTGCCTGGGCCCTGTGGTCTCTTCCAGGTCAGTGTATGGCATTTCCTTCACCTTGCCACAGGCACTGGGGAGCATGTCTGCACGTGGAGAAGGACTTCCTCGTGGGAAGCCGGTTTCTGTCAAACGGGTCCCAGGGCTGTGCTCCTCTCTTTTCACTCCTGCTGCCAGAAGCCCAGGGAGGAGGGGAGGACTTTCAACATGGCTGGGCACTGGGGTTTCTTCCAGAGAAGGGGATGGCATTTGCTTTCCCTTGCCACCAGCCCTTGGAATAGGGTCTGCACCTCAGGAAAGCTGTTTCCGTGGGAAGCCAGCTTTCTGCCCAACGGGCCTCAGGGCCGTGGGCCTCGGGGGTCCCTCCGGCTCCCCAGAGTACAGGGCCGAGGTGAGGGGCTTAGGCCATGCCTGGGCCATGTTGTCTCTTCCACCAGGGTGTGTGGCATTTTGTTGACCTGGCTACCTCCACTTGGGATAGGATTTCCACAGCAATAGCACATTGTTAGTCAGAAGCTGTTTTGGCCCCAGGGGGTCTCTGGGCTGTGTTCTTGGGGATGAACTCCTGCTACCAAAACCTCCGGGATGAGGGTAGGTCTCAGACTGTGCCTGGGCCCTGTGGTCTCTTCCAGGTCAGTGTATGGCATTTCCTTCACCTTGCCACAGGCACTGGTGAGCATGTCTGCACGTGGAGAAGGACTTCCTCGTGGGAAGCCGGTTTCTGTCAAAAGGGTCCCAGTGCTGTGCTCCTCTCTTTTCACTCCTCCTGCCTGAAGCCCAGGGAGGAGGGGACGGCTTACAACATGGCTGGGAACTGGAGTTTCTTCCAGAGAAGGGCATGGCATTTGCTTTCTCTTGCTACCAGCCCTTGGGAGAGGGTCTGAATCTCAGGAAAGCTGTTTCCGTGGGAGTCCGGCTTCCTGCCCAACGGGCCTCAGGGCCGTGGGCCTCGGGGGTCCCTCCGGCTCCCCAGAGCACAGGGACGAGGTGAGGGGCTTAGACCATGCCTGGGTCATGTTGTTTCTTCCACCTGGGTGTGTGGCATTTTGTTGACCTGGTTACCCCCACTTGGGATAGGATTTCCACAGCAATAGCATATTGTTAGTGGGAAGCTGTTTTGGCCCCAGGGGGTCTCCGGGCTGTGTTCTTGGGGTTGAACTCCTGCTAGCAAAACCACCGGGATGAGGGAAGGGCTCAGACTGTGCCTGGGCGATGTGGTCTCTTCCAGGTCAGTGTATGGCATTTCCTTCAGCTTGCCACAGGCACTGGGGAGCATGTCTGCACGTGGAGAAGGACTTCCTCGTGGGAAGCCGGTTTCTGTCAAAAGGGTCCCAGTGCTGTGCTCCTCTCTTTTCACTCCTGCTGCCAGAAGCCCAGGAAGGAGGGGAAGGCTTACAACATGGCTGGGCACTGGGGTTTCTTCCAGAGAAGGGGATGGCATTTGCTTTCCCTTGCCACCAGCCCTTGGGATACGGTCTGCACCTCAGGAAAGCTGTTTCCGTGGGAAGCCGGCTTTCTGCCCAACGGGCCTCAGGACCGTGGGCCTCGGGGGTCCCTCCGGCTCCCCAGAGCACAGGGACGAGGTGAGGGGCTTAGACCATGCCTGGGCCATGTTGTTTCTTCCACCTCGGTGTGTGGCATTTTGTTGACCTGGCTACCCCCACTTGGGTTTAGATTTCCACAGCAAGAACATATTGTTAGTCGGAAGCCGTTTGGGCCCCAGGGTGTCTCCGGACTGTGTTCCTTGCGGTTGAACTCTTGCTAGCAAAACCGCCGGGATGAGGGAAGGGCTCAGACTGTGCCTGGGCCCTGTCGTCTCTTCCAGGTCAGTGTATGGCATTTCCTTAACCTTGCCACAGGCACTGGGGAGCATGTCTGCACGTGGAGAATGACTTCCTCGTGGGAAGCCTGTTTCTGTCAACCGGGTCCCAGTGCTGTGCTCCTCTCTTTTCACTCCAGCTGCCAGAAGCCCAGGGAGGAGGGGAGGGCTTAGAACATGGCTGGGCACTGGGGTTTCTTCCAGAGAAGTGGATGGCATTTGTTTTCCCTTGCCTCCAGCCCTTGGGATAGGGTCTGCAACTCAGGAAAGCTGTTTCCGTGGGAAGCCCGCTTCCTGCCAACGGGCCTCAGGGCCGTTGGCCTCGGGGTCACTCCGGCTCCCCAGAGCACAGGGACGAGGTGAGGGGCTTAGGCCATGCCTGGGCCATATTGTCTCTTCCACCTGGGTGTGTGGCATTTTGTTGACCTGGCTACCCCCACTTGGGATAGGATTTCCACAGCAAGAGCATATTGTTAGTCGGAAGCCGTTTTGGCCCCAGGGGTTCTCCGGTCTGTGTTCCTTGGGGTTGAACTCCTGCTAGCAAAACCGCAGCGATGAGGGAAGGGCTCAGACTGTGCCTGGGCCCTGTGGTCTCTTCCAGGTTAGTGTATGGCATTTCCTTCACCTTGCCACAGGCACTGGGGAGCATGTCCGCACGTGGAGAATGACTAACTCGTGGGAAGCCGTTTTCTGTCAAACGGGACCCTGTGCTGTGCTCCTCTCTTTTCACTCCTGATACCATAAGCCCAGGGAGGAGGGGAGGGCTTAGAACATGGCTGGGCACTGGGGTTTCTTCCAGAGAAGGGGATGGCATTTGCTTTCCATTGCCACCAGCCCTTGGGAGAGGGTCTGCACCTCAGGAAAGCTGTTTCCGTGGGAGGCCGGCTTCCTGCCCAACGGGCCTCAGGGCCGTGGCCCTCGGGGTTCCCTCCGGCTCCCCAGAGCACAGGGACGAGGTGAGGGGCTTACACCATGCCTGGGCCATGTTGTTCTTTCCCCTGGGTGTGTGGCATTTTATTGACCTGGCTACCCCCACTTGGGATAGGATTTCCACAGCAAGAGTATATTGTTAGTTGGAAGACGTTTTGGCCCCAGGGGGTCTCCGGGCTGTGTTCGTTGGGGTTGAACTCCTGCTAGCAAAACCGCCGGGATGAGGGAAGGGCTCAGACTGTGCCTGGGCCCTGTGGCCTCTTCCAGGTCAGTGTATGGCATTTCCTTCACCTTGCCACAGGCACTGGGGAGCATGTCTGCACGTGGAGAAGGACTTCCTCGTGGGAAGCCGGTTTCTGTCAAACGGGTCCCCGTGCTGTGCCCCTCTCTTTTCACTCCTGCTGCCAGAAGCCCATGGAGGAGGGGAGAGCTTACAACATGGCTGGGCAATGGGGTTTCTTCCAGAGAAGGGGATGGCATTTGCTTTCCCTTGCCACCACCCCTTGGGATAGGGTCTGCACCTCAGGAAAGCTGTTTCCGTGGGAAGCCGGCTTTCTGCCCAACGGGCCTCCGGGCCGTATGCCTCGGGGGTCCCTCCGGCTCCCCAGAGCACAGGGACGAGGTGAGGGGCTTAGACCATGCCTGGGCCATGTTGTTTCTTCCACCTCGGTGTGTGGCATTTTGTTGACCTGGCTACCCCCACTTGGGTTTAGATTTCCACAGCAAGAGCATATTGTTAGTCATAAGCCCTTTGGCCCCAGGGGGTCTCCGGTCTGTGTTCCTTGGTGTTGAACTCCTGCTAGCAAAACCACCGGGATGAGGGAAGGGCTCAGACTGTGCCTGGGCCCTGTGGTCTCTTCCAGGTCAGTGTATGGCATTTCCTTCACCTTGCCACAGGCACTGGGGAGCATGTCTGCACGTGGAGAAGGACTTCCTCGTGGGAAGCCGGTTTCTGTCAAACGGGTCCCCGTGCTGTGCCCCTCTCTTTTCACTCCTGCTGCCAGAAGCCCAGGGACGAGGGGAGAGCTTACAACATGGCTGGGCACTGGGGTTTCTTCCAGAGAAGGGGATGGCATTTGCTTTCCCTTGCCACCAGCCCTTGGGATAGGGTCTGCACCTCAGGAAAGCTGTTTCCGTGGGAAGCCGGCTTTCTGCCCAACGGGCCTCCGGGCCGTATGCCTCGGGGGTCCCTCCGGCTCCCCAGAGCACAGGGACGAGGTGAGGGGCTTAGACCATGCCTGGGCCATGTTGTTTCTTCCACTTGGTTGTGTGGCATTTTATTGACCTGGCTACCCCCACTTGGGATAGGATTTCCACAGCAAGAGCATATTGTTAGTCCGAAGCCGTTTGGGCCCCAGGGGGTCTCCGGTCTGTGTTTCTTGGGGTTGAACTCCTGCTAGCAAAACCGCCGGGATGAGGGAAGGGTTCAGACTGTGCCTGGGCCCTGTGGTCTCTTCCAGGTCAGTGTATGGCATTTCCTTCACCTTGCCACAGGCACTTGGGAGCATGTCTGCACGTGGAGAAGGACTTCCGCGTGGGAAGCCGGTTTCTGTCAAACGGGTCCCAGTGCTGTGCTCCTCTCTTTTCACTCCTGCTGCCAGAAGCCCAGGGAGGAGGGGAGGACTTTCAACATGGCTGGGCACTGGGGTTTCTTCCAGAGAAGGGGATGGCATTTGCTTTCCCTTGCCACCAGCCCTTGGGATAGGGTCTGCACCTCAGGAAAGCTGTTTCCGTGGGAAGCCGGCTTTCTGCCCAACGGGCCTCAGGGCCGTGGGCCTCGGGGGTCCCTCCGGCTCCACAGAGCACAGGGACGAGGTGAGGGGCTTAGGCCATGCCTGGGCCATGTTGTCTCTTCCACCAGGGTGTGTGGCATTTTGTTGACCTGGCTACCTCCACTTGGGATAGGATTTCCACAGCAATAGCACATTGTTAGTCAAAAGCTGTTTTGGCCCCATGGGGTCTCCGGGCTGTGTTCTTGGGGTTGAACTCCTGCTAGCGAAACCACCGGGATGAGGGAAGGGCTCAGACTGTGCCTGGGCGATGTGGTCTCTTCCAGGTCAGTGTATGGCATTTCCTTCAGCTTGCCACAGGCACTGGGGAGCATGTCTGCACGTGGAGAAGGACTTCCTCGTGGGAAGCCGGTTTCTGTCAAAAGGGTCCCAGTGCTGTGCTCCTCTCTTTTCACTCCTGCTACCATAAGCCCAGGGAGGAGGGGAGGGCTTAGAACATGGCTGGGCACTGGGGTTTCTTCCAGAGAAGGGGATGGCATTTGCTTTCCCTTGCCACCAGCCCTTGGGAGAGGGTCTGCACCTCAGGAAAGCTGTTTCCGTGGGAGGCCGGCTTCCTGCCCAACGGGCCTCAGGGCCGTGGCCCTCGGGGTTCCCTCCGGCTCCCCAGAGCACAGGGACGAGGTGACGGGCTTAGACCATGCCTGGGCCATGTTGTTTCTTCCACCTGGGTGTGTGGCATTTTATTGACCTGGCTACCCCCACTTGGGATAGGATTTCCACAGCAAGAGTATATTGTTAGTTGGAAGACGTTTTGGCCCCAGGGGGTCTCCGGGCTGTGTTCGTTGGGGTTGAACTCCTGCTAGCAAAACCGCCGGGATGAGGGAAGGGCTCAGACTGTGCCTGGGCCCTGTGGTCTCTTCCAGGTCAGTGTATGGCATTTCCTTCACCTTGCCACAGGCACTGGGGAGCATGTCTGCACGTGGAGAAGGACTTCCTCGTGGGAAGCCGGTTTCTGTCAAACGGGTCCCAGGGCTGTGCTCCTCTCTTTTCACTCCTGCTGCCAGAAGCCCAGGGAGGAGGGGAGGACTTTCAACATGGCTGGGCACTGGGGTTTCTTCCAGAGAAGGGGATGGCATTTGCTTTCCCTTGCCACCAGCCCTTGGAATAGGGTCTGCACCTCAGGAAAGCTGTTTCCGTGGGAAGCCGGCTTTCTGCCCAACGGGCCTCAGGGCCGTGGGCCTCGGGGGTCCCTCCGGCTCCCCAGAGTACAGGGCCGAGGTGAGGGGCTTAGGCCATGCCTGGGCCATGTTGTCTCTTCCACCAGGGTGTGTGGCATTTTGTTGACCTGGCTACCTCCACTTGGGATAGGATTTCCACAGCAATAGCACATTGTTAGTCAGAAGCTGTTTTGGCCCCAGGGGGTCTCTGGGCTGTGTTCTTGGGGATGAACTCCTGCTACCAAAACCTCCGGGATGAGGGTAGGTCTCAGACTGTGCCTGGGCCCTGTGGTCTCTTCCAGGTCAGTGTATGGCATTTCCTTCACCTTGCCACAGGCACTGGTGAGCATGTCTGCACGTGGAGAAGGACTTCCTCGTGGGAAGCCGGTTTCTGTCAAAAGGGTCCCAGTGCTGTGCTCCTCTCTTTTCACTCCTCCTGCCTGAAGCCCAGGGAGGAGGGGACGGCTTACAACATGGCTGGGAACTGGAGTTTCTTCCAGAGAAGGGCATGGCATTTGCTTTCTCTTGCTACCAGCCCTTGGGAGAGGGTCTGAATCTCAGGAAAGCTGTTTCCGTGGGAGTCCGGCTTCCTGCCCAACGGGCCTCAGGGCCGTGGGCCTCGGGGGTCCCTCCGGCTCCCCAGAGCACAGGGACGAGGTGAGGGGCTTAGACCATGCCTGGGTCATGTTGTTTCTTCCACCTGGGTGTGTGGCATTTTGTTGACCTGGTTACCCCCACTTGGGATAGGATTTCCACAGCAATAGCATATTGTTAGTGGGAAGCTGTTTTGGCCCCAGGGGGTCTCCGGGCTGTGTTCTTGGGGTTGAACTCCTGCTAGCAAAACCACCGGGATGAGGGAAGGGCTCAGACTGTGCCTGGGCGATGTGGTCTCTTCCAGGTCAGTGTATGGCATTTCCTTCAGCTTGCCACAGGCACTGGGGAGCATGTCTGCACGTGGAGAAGGACTTCCGCATGGGAAGCCGGTTTCTGTCAAAAGGGTCCCAGTGCTGTGCTCCTCTCTTTTCACTCCTGCTGCCAGAAGCCCAGGAAGGAGGGGAAGGCTTACAACATGGCTGGGCACTGGGGTTTCTTCCAGAGAAGGGGATGGCATTTGCTTTCCCTTGCCACCAGCCCTTGGGATACGGTCTGCACCTCAGGAAAGCTGTTTCCGTGGGAAGCCGGCTTTCTGCCCAACGGGCCTCAGGACCGTGGGCCTCGGGGGTCCCTCCGGCTCCCCAGAGCACAGGGACGAGGTGAGGGGCTTAGACCATGCCTGGGCCATGTTGTTTCTTCCACCTCGGTGTGTGGCATTTTGTTGACCTGGCTACCCCCACTTGGGTTTAGATTTCCACAGCAAGAACATATTGTTAGTCGGAAGCCGTTTGGGCCCCAGGGTGTCTCCGGACTGTGTTCCTTGCGGTTGAACTCTTGCTAGCAAAACCGCCGGGATGAGGGAAGGGCTCAGACTGTGCCTGGGCCCTGTCGTCTCTTCCAGGTCAGTGTATGGCATTTCCTTCACCTTGCCACAGGCACTGGGGAGCATGTCTGCACGTGGAGAATGACTTCCTCGTGGGAAGCCTGTTTCTGTCAACCGGGTCCCAGTGCTGTGCTCCTCTCTTTTCACTCCAGCTGCCAGAAGCCCAGGGAGGAGGGGAGGGCTTAGAACATGGCTGGGCACTGGGGTTTCTTCCAGAGAAGTGGATGGCATTTGTTTTCCCTTGCCTCCAGCCCTTGGGATAGGGTCTGCAACTCAGGAAAGCTGTTTCCGTGGGAAGCCCGCTTCCTGCCAACGGGCCTCAGGGCCGTTGGCCTCGGGGTCACTCCGGCTCCCCAGAGCACAGGGACGAGGTGAGGGGCTTAGGCCATGCCTGGGCCATATTGTCTCTTCCACCTGGGTGTGTGGCATTTTGTTGACCTGGCTACCTCCACTTGGGATAGGATTTCCACAGGAAGAGCATATTGTTAGTCGGAAGCCGTTTTGGCCCCAGGGGGTCTCCGGTCTGTGTTCCTTGGTGTTGAACTCCTGCTAGCAAAACCACCTGGATGAGGGAAGGGCTCAGACTGTGCCTGGGCCCTGTGGTCTCTTCCAGGTCAGTGTATGGCATTTCCTTCACCTTGCCACAGGCACTGGGGAGCATGTCTGCACGTGGAGAAGGACTTCCTCGTGGGAAGCCGGTTTCTGTCAAACGGGTCCCAGTGCTGTGCTCCTATCTTTTCACTCCTGCTGCCAGAAGCCCAGGGAGGAGGGGAGGACTTTCAACATGGCTGGGCACTGGGGTTTCTTCCAGAGAAGGGGATGGCATTTGCTTTCCCTTGCCACCAGCCCTTGGGATAGGGTCTGCACCTCAGGAAAGCTGTTTCCGTGGGAAGCCGGATTTCTGCCCAACGGGCCTCAGGGCCGTGGGCCTAGGGGGTCCCTCCGGTTCCCCAGAGCACAGGGACGAGGTGAGGGGCTTAGGCCATGCCTGGGCCATGTTGTCTCTTCCACCAAGGTGTGTGGCATTTTGTTGACCTGGCTACCTCCACTTGGGATAGGATTTCCACAGCAATAGCATATTGTTAGTCGGAAGCTGTTTTGGCCCCAGGGGGTCTCCGGGCTGTGTTCTTGGGGTTGAACTCCTGCTAGCAAAACCATGGGGATGAGGGAAGGGCTCAGACTGTGCCTGGGCCCTGTGGTCTCTTCCAGGTCAGTGTATGGCATTTCCTTCACCTTGCCACAGGCACTGGGGAGCATGTCTGCACGTGGAGAAGGACTTCCCCATGGGAAGCCGGTTCCTGTCAAACGGGTCCCAGTGCTGTGCTCCTCTCTTTTCACTCCTGCTGCCAGAAGCCCAGGGAGGAGGGGAGGACTTTCAACATAGCTGGGCACTGGGGTTTCTTCCAGAGAAGGGGATGGCATTTGCTTTCCCTTGCCACCAGCCCTTGGGATAGGGTCTGCAGCTCAGGAACGCTGTTTCCGTGGGAAGCCGGCTTTCTGCCCAACGGGCCTCCGGGCCGTGTGCCTCGGGGGTCCCTCCGGCTCCCCAAAGCACAGGGACGAGGTGAGGGGCTTAGACCATGCCTGGGCCATGTTGTTTCTTCCACTTGGTTGTGTGGCATTTTGTTGACCTGGCTACCCCCACTTGGGATAGGATTTCCACAGCAAGAGCATATTGTTAGTCCGAAGCCGTTTGGGCCCCAGGGGTTCTCCGGTCTGTGTTCCTTGGGGTTGAACTCCTGCTAGCAAAACCGCAGGGATGAGGGAAGGGCTCAGACTGTGCCTGGGCCCTGTGGTCTCTTCCAGGTTAGTGTATGGCATTTCCTTCACCTTGCCACAGGCACTGGGGAGCATGTCTGCACGTGGAGAAGGACTTCCTCGTGGGAAGCCGGTTTCTGTCAAACGGGTCCCCGTGCTGTGCCCCTCTCTTTTCACTCCTGCTGCCAGAAGCCCATGGAGGAGGGGAGAGCTTACAACATGGCTGGGCAATGGGGTTTCTTCCAGAGAAGGGGATGGCATTTGCTTTCCCTTGCCACCACCCCTTGGGATAGGGTCTGCACCTCAGGAAAGCTGTTTCCGTGGGAAGCTGGCTTTCTGCCCAACGGGCCTCCGGGCCGTATGCCTCGGGGGTCCCTCCGGCTCCCCAGAGCACAGGGACGAGGTGAGGGGCTTAGACCATGCCTGGGCCATGTTGTTTCTTCCACCTCGGTGTGTGGCATTTTGTTGACCTGGCTACCCCCACTTGGGTTTAGATTTCCACAGCAAGAGCATATTGTTAGTCATAAGCCCTTTGGCCCCAGGGGGTCTCCGGTCTGTGTTCCTTGGTGTTGAACTCCTGCTAGCAAAACCACCGGGATGAGGGAAGGGCTCAGACTGTGCCTGGGCCCTGTCGTCTCTTCCAGGTCAGTGTATGGCATTTCCTTCACCTTGCCACAGGCACTGGGGAGCATGTCTGCACGTGAAGAATGACTTCCTCGTGGGAAGCCTGTTTCTGTCAACCGGGTCCCAGTGCTGTGCTCCTCTCTTTTCACTCCAGCTGCCAGAAGCCCAGGGAGGAGGGGAGGGCTTAGAACATGGCTGGGCACTGGGGTTTCTTCCAGAGAAGGGGATGGCATTTGTATTCCCTTGCCACCAGCCCTTGGGATAGGGTCTGCACCTCAGGAAAGCTGTTTCCGTGGGAAGCCGGCTTTCTGCCCAACGGGCCTCAGGGCCGTGGGCCTCGGGGGTCCCTCCGGCTCCCCAGAGTACAGGGACAAGGTGAGGGGCTTAGGCCATGCCTGGGCCATGTTGTCTCTTCCACCAGGGTGTGTGGCATTTTGTTGACCTGGCTACCTCCACTTGGGATAGGATTTCCACAGCAATAGCACATTGTTAGTCAGAAGCTGTTTTGGCCCCAGGGGGTCTCTGGGCTGTGTTCTTGGGGATGAACTCCTGCTACCAAAACCTCCGGGATGAGGGTAGGTCTCAGACTGTGCCTGGGCCCTGTGGTCTCTTCCAGGTCAGTGTATGGCATTTCCTTCACCTTGCCACAGGCACTGGGGAGCATGTCTGCACGTGGAGAAGGACTTCCTCGTGGGAAGCCGGTTTCTGTCAAAAGGGTCCCACTGCTGTGCTCCTCTCTTTTCACTCCTCCTGCCTGAAGCCCAGGGAGGAGGGGAGGGCTTACAACATGGCTGGGAACTGTAGTTTCTTCCAGAGAAGGGCATGGCATTTGCTTTCTCTTGCTACCAGCCCTTGGGAGAGGGTCTGCACCTCAGGAAAGCTGTTTCCGTGGGAGGCCGGCTTCCTGCCCAACGGGCCTCAGGGCCGTGGCCCTCGGGGTTCCCTCCGGCTCCCCAGAGCACAGGGACGAGGTGACGGGCTTAGACCATGCCTGGGCCATGTTGTTTCTTCCACCTGGGTGTGTGGCATTTTATTGACCTGGCTACCCCCACTTGGGATAGGATTTCCACAGCAAGAGTATATTGTTAGTTGGAAGACGTTTTGGCCCCAGGGGGTCTCCGGGCTGTGTTCGTTGGGGTTGAACTCCTGCTAGCAAAACCGCCGGGATGAGGGAAGGGCTCAGACTGTGCCTGGGCCCTGTGGTCTCTTCCAGGTCAGTGTATGGCATTTCCTTCACCTTGCCACAGGCACTGGGGAGCATGTCTGCACGTGGAGAAGGACTTCCTCGTGGGAAGCCGGTTTCTGTCAAACGGGTCCCAGGGCTGTGCTCCTCTCTTTTCACTCCTGCTGCCAGAAGCCCAGGGAGGAGGGGAGGACTTTCAACATGGCTGGGCACTGGGGTTTCTTCCAGAGAAGGGGATGGCATTTGCTTTCCCTTGCCACCAGCCCTTGGAATAGGGTCTGCACCTCAGGAAAGCTGTTTCCGTGGGAAGCCGGCTTTCTGCCCAACGGGCCTCAGGGCCGTGGGCCTCGGGGGTCCCTCCGGCTCCCCAGAGTACAGGGCCGAGGTGAGGGGCTTAGGCCATGCCTGGGCCATGTTGTCTCTTCCACCAGGGTGTGTGGCATTTTGTTGACCTGGCTACCTCCACTTGGGATAGGATTTCCACAGCAATAGCACATTGTTAGTCAGAAGCTGTTTTGGCCCCAGGGGGTCTCTGGGCTGTGTTCTTGGGGATGAACTCCTGCTACCAAAACCTCCGGGATGAGGGTAGGTCTCAGACTGTGCCTGGGCCCTGTGGTCTCTTCCAGGTCAGTGTATGGCATTTCCTTCACCTTGCCACAGGCACTGGTGAGCATGTCTGCACGTGGAGAAGGACTTCCTCGTGGGAAGCCGGTTTCTGTCAAAAGGGTCCCAGTGCTGTGCTCCTCTCTTTTCACTCCTCCTGCCTGAAGCCCAGGGAGGAGGGGACGGCTTACAACATGGCTGGGAACTGGAGTTTCTTCCAGAGAAGGGCATGGCATTTGCTTTCTCTTGCTACCAGCCCTTGGGAGAGGGTCTGAATCTCAGGAAAGCTGTTTCCGTGGGAGTCCGGCTTCCTGCCCAACGGGCCTCAGGGCCGTGGGCCTCGGGGGTCCCTCCGGCTCCCCAGAGCACAGGGACGAGGTGAGGGGCTTAGACCATGCCTGGGTCATGTTGTTTCTTCCACCTGGGTGTGTGGCATTTTGTTGACCTGGTTACCCCCACTTGGGATAGGATTTCCACAGCAATAGCATATTGTTAGTGGGAAGCTGTTTTGGCCCCAGGGGGTCTCCGGGCTGTGTTCTTGGGGTTGAACTCCTGCTAGCAAAACCACCGGGATGAGGGAAGGGCTCAGACTGTGCCTGGGCGATGTGGTCTCTTCCAGCTCAGTGTATGGCATTTCCTTCAGCTTGCCACAGGCACTGGGGAGCATGTCTGCACTTGGAGAAGGACTTCCGCATGGGAAGCCGGTTTCTGTCAAAAGGGTCCCAGTGCTGTGCTCCTCTCTTTTCACTCCTGCTGCCAGAAGCCCAGGAAGGAGGGGAAGGCTTACAACATGGCTGGGCACTGGGGTTTCTTCCAGAGAAGGGGATGGCATTTGCTTTCCCTTGCCACCAGCCCTTGGGATACGGTCTGCACCTCAGGAAAGCTGTTTCCGTGGGAAGCCGGCTTTCTGCCCAACGGGCCTCAGGACCGTGGGCCTCGGGGGTCCCTCCGGCTCCCCAGAGCACAGGGACGAGGTGAGGGGCTTAGACCATGCCTGGGCCATGTTGTTTCTTCCACCTCGGTGTGTGGCATTTTGTTGACCTGGCTACCCCCACTTGGGTTTAGATTTCCACAGCAAGAACATATTGTTAGTCGGAAGCCGTTTGGGCCCCAGGGTGTCTCCGGACTGTGTTCCTTGCGGTTGAACTCTTGCTAGCAAAACCGCCGGGATGAGGGAAGGGCTCAGACTGTGCCTGGGCCCTGTCGTCTCTTCCAGGTCAGTGTATGGCATTTCCTTCACCTTGCCACAGGCACTGGGGAGCATGTCTGCACGTGGAGAATGACTTCCTCGTGGGAAGCCTGTTTCTGTCAACCGGGTCCCAGTGCTGTGCTCCTCTCTTTTCACTCCAGCTGCCAGAAGCCCAGGGAGGAGGGGAGGGCTTAGAACATGGCTGGGCACTGGGGTTTCTTCCAGAGAAGTGGATGGCATTTGTTTTCCCTTGCCTCCAGCCCTTGGGATAGGGTCTGCAACTCAGGAAAGCTGTTTCCGTGGGAAGCCCGCTTCCTGCCAACGGGCCTCAGGGCCGTTGGCCTCGGGGTCACTCCGGCTCCCCAGAGCACAGGGACGAGGTGAGGGGCTTAGGCCATGCCTGGGCCATATTGTCTCTTCCACCTGGGTGTGTGGCATTTTGTTGACCTGGCTACCTCCACTTGGGATAGGATTTCCACAGGAAGAGCATATTGTTAGTCGGAAGCCGTTTTGGCCCCAGGGGGTCTCCGGTCTGTGTTCCTTGGTGTTGAACTCCTGCTAGCAAAACCACCTGGATGAGGGAAGGGCTCAGACTGTGCCTGGGCCCTGTGGTCTCTTCCAGGTCAGTGTATGGCATTTCCTTCACCTTGCCACAGGCACTGGGGAGCATGTCTGCACGTGGAGAAGGACTTCCTCGTGGGAAGCCGGTTTCTGTCAAACGGGTCCCAGTGCTGTGCTCCTATCTTTTCACTCCTGCTGCCAGAAGCCCAGGGAGGAGGGGAGGACTTTCAACATGGCTGGGCACTGGGGTTTCTTCCAGAGAAGGGGATGGCATTTGCTTTCCCTTGCCACCAGCCCTTGGGATAGGGTCTGCACCTCAGGAAAGCTGTTTCCGTGGGAAGCCGGATTTCTGCCCAACGGGCCTCAGGGCCGTGGGCCTAGGGGGTCCCTCCGGTTCCCCAGAGCACAGGGACGAGGTGAGGGGCTTAGGCCATGCCTGGGCCATGTTGTCTCTTCCACCAAGGTGTGTGGCATTTTGTTGACCTGGCTACCTCCACTTGGGATAGGATTTCCACAGCA
Source organism: Ursus americanus (assembly GCF_024610735.1). Classification (NCBI taxonomy): domain Eukaryota; kingdom Metazoa; phylum Chordata; class Mammalia; order Carnivora; family Ursidae; genus Ursus; species Ursus americanus. The sequence goes on from NW_028273626.1 coordinate 133,371, forward strand.
ATAGCATATTGTTAGTCGGAAGCTGTTTTGGCCCCAGGGGGTCTCCGGGCTGTGTTCTTGGGGTTGAACTCCTGCTAGCAAAACCATGGGGATGAGGGAAGGGCTCAGACTGTGCCTGGGCCCTGTGGTCTCTTCCAGGTCAGTGTATGGCATTTCCTTCACCTTGCCACAGGCACTGGGGAGCATGTCTGCACGTGGAGAAGGACTTCCCCATGGGAAGCCGGTTCCTGTCAAACGGGTCCCAGTGCTGTGCTCCTCTCTTTTCACTCCTGCTGCCAGAAGCCCAGGGAGGAGGGGAGGACTTTCAACATAGCTGGGCACTGGGGTTTCTTCCAGAGAAGGGGATGGCATTTGCTTTCCCTTGCCACCAGCCCTTGGGATAGGGTCTGCAGCTCAGGAACGCTGTTTCCGTGGGAAGCCGGCTTTCTGCCCAACGGGCCTCCGGGCCGTGTGCCTCGGGGGTCCCTCCGGCTCCCCAAAGCACAGGGACGAGGTGAGGGGCTTAGACCATGCCTGGGCCATGTTGTTTCTTCCACTTGGTTGTGTGGCATTTTGTTGACCTGGCTACCCCCACTTGGGATAGGATTTCCACAGCAAGAGCATATTGTTAGTCCGAAGCCGTTTGGGCCCCAGGGGTTCTCCGGTCTGTGTTCCTTGGGGTTGAACTCCTGCTAGCAAAACCGCAGGGATGAGGGAAGGGCTCAGACTGTGCCTGGGCCCTGTGGTCTCTTCCAGGTTAGTGTATGGCATTTCCTTCACCTTGCCACAGGCACTGGGGAGCATGTCTGCACGTGGAGAAGGACTTCCTCGTGGGAAGCCGGTTTCTGTCAAACGGGTCCCCGTGCTGTGCCCCTCTCTTTTCACTCCTGCTGCCAGAAGCCCATGGAGGAGGGGAGAGCTTACAACATGGCTGGGCAATGGGGTTTCTTCCAGAGAAGGGGATGGCATTTGCTTTCCCTTGCCACCACCCCTTGGGATAGGGTCTGCACCTCAGGAAAGCTGTTTCCGTGGGAAGCTGGCTTTCTGCCCAACGGGCCTCCGGGCCGTATGCCTCGGGGGTCCCTCCGGCTCCCCAGAGCACAGGGACGAGGTGAGGGGCTTAGACCATGCCTGGGCCATGTTGTTTCTTCCACCTCGGTGTGTGGCATTTTGTTGACCTGGCTACCCCCACTTGGGTTTAGATTTCCACAGCAAGAGCATATTGTTAGTCATAAGCCCTTTGGCCCCAGGGGGTCTCCGGTCTGTGTTCCTTGGTGTTGAACTCCTGCTAGCAAAACCACCGGGATGAGGGAAGGGCTCAGACTGTGCCTGGGCCCTGTCGTCTCTTCCAGGTCAGTGTATGGCATTTCCTTCACCTTGCCACAGGCACTGGGGAGCATGTCTGCACGTGAAGAATGACTTCCTCGTGGGAAGCCTGTTTCTGTCAACCGGGTCCCAGTGCTGTGCTCCTCTCTTTTCACTCCAGCTGCCAGAAGCCCAGGGAGGAGGGGAGGGCTTAGAACATGGCTGGGCACTGGGGTTTCTTCCAGAGAAGGGGATGGCATTTGTATTCCCTTGCCACCAGCCCTTGGGATAGGGTCTGCACCTCAGGAAAGCTGTTTCCGTGGGAAGCCGGCTTTCTGCCCAACGGGCCTCAGGGCCGTGGGCCTCGGGGGTCCCTCCGGCTCCCCAGAGTACAGGGACGAGGTGAGGGGCTTAGGCCATGCCTGGGCCATGTTGTCTCTTCCACCAGGGTGTGTGGCATTTTGTTGACCTGGCTACCTCCACTTGGGATAGGATTTCCACAGCAATAGCACATTGTTAGTCAGAAGCTGTTTTGGCCCCAGGGGGTCTCTGGGCTGTGTTCTTGGGGATGAACTCCTGCTACCAAAACCTCCGGGATGAGGGTAGGTCTCAGACTGTGCCTGGGCCCTGTGGTCTCTTCCAGGTCAGTGTATGGCATTTCCTTCACCTTGCCACAGGCACTGGGGAGCATGTCTGCACGTGGAGAAGGACTTCCTCGTGGGAAGCCGGTTTCTGTCAAAAGGGTCCCAGTGCTGTGCTCCTCTCTTTTCACTCCTCCTGCCTGAAGCCCAGGGAGGAGGGGAGGGCTTACAACATGGCTGGGAACTGTAGTTTCTTCCAGAGAAGGGCATGGCATTTGCTTTCTCTTGCTACCAGCCCTTGGGAGAGGGTCTGAATCTCAGGAAAGCTGTTTCCGTGGGAGGCCGGCTTCCTGCCCAAAGGGCCTCAGGGCCGTGGGCCTCGGGGTTCCCTCCGGCTCCCCAGAGCACAGGGACGAGGTGAGGGGCTTAGACCATGCCTGGGCCATGTTGTTTCTTCCACCTGGGTGTGTGGCATTTTGTTGACCTGGTTACCCCCACTTGGGATAGGATTTCCACAGCAATAGCATATTGTTAGTGGGAAGCTGTTTTGGCCCCAGGGGGTCTCCGGGCTGTGTTCTTGGGGTTGAACTCCTGCTAGCAAAACCACCGGGATGAGGGAAGGGCTCAGACTGTGCCTGGGCGATGTGGTCTCTTCCAGGTCAGTGTATGGCATTTCCTTCAGCTTGCCACAGGCACTGGGGAGCATGTCTGCACGTGGAGAAGGACTTCCTCGTGGGAAGCCGGTTTCTGTCAAAAGGGTCCCAGTGCTGTGCTCCTCTCTTTTCACTCCTGCTGCCAGAAGCCCAGGAAGGAGGGGAAGGCTTACAACATGGCTGGGCACTGGGGTTTCTTCCAGAGAAGGGGATGGCATTTGCTTTCCCTTGCCACCAGCCCTTGGGATACGGTCTGCACCTCAGGAAAGCTGTTTCCGTGGGAAGCCGGCTTTCTGCCCAACGGGCCTCAGGACCGTGGGCCTTGGGGGTCCCTCCGGCTCCCCAGAGCACAGGGACGAGGTGAGGGGCTTAGACCATGCCTGGGCCATGTTGTTTCTTCCACCTGGGTGTGTGGCATTTTGTTGACCTGGTTACCCCCACTTGGGATAGGATTTCCACATCAAGAGCATATTGTTAGTCGGAAGCCGTTTGGGCCCCAGGGGGTCTCCGTGCTGTGTTCCTTGGGGATGAACTCCTGCTACCAAAACCTCCGGGATGAGGGTAGGTCTCAGACTGTACCTGGGCCCTGTTGTCTCTTCCAGGTCAGTGTATGGCATTTCCTTCACCTTGGCACAGGCACTGGGGAGCATGTCTGCACGTGGAGAAGTACTTCCTCGTGGGAAGCCGGTTTCTGTCAAACGCTCCTAGTGCTGTGCTCCTCTCTTTTCACTCCTGCTGCCATAAGCCCATGGAGGAGGGGAGGGGTTAAAGCATGACTGGGCACTGGCGTTTCTTCCAGAGAAGGGGATGGCATTTCCTTTCCCTTGCCACCACTCCTTGGGATAGGTTCTGCACCTCAGGAAATCTGTTTCCGTGGGAAGCCGGCTTTCGGCCCAACGGGCCTCAGGGCTGTGGGCCTCGGGGTTCCCTCCGGCTCCCCAGAGTACAGGGACGATGTGAGGGGATTAGACCATGCCTGGGCCATGTTGTTTCTTCCACCTGGGTGTGTGGCATTTTATTGACCTGGCTACCCCACTTGGGATAGGATTTCCACAGCAAGAGTATATTGTTAGTTGGAAGACGTTTTGGCCCCAGGGGGTCTCCGGGCTGTGTTCGTTGGGGTTGAACTCCTGCTAGCAAAACCGCCCGGATGAGGGAAGGGCTCAGACTGTGCCTGGGCCCTGTGGTCTATTCCAGGTCAGTGTATGGCATTTCCTTCACCTTGCCACAGGCAATGGGGAGCATGTCTGCACGTGGAGAAGGACTTCCTCGTGGGAGGCCGGTTTCTGTCAAACGGGTCCCAGTGCTGTGCATCTCTCTTTTCACTCCTGCTGCCAGAAGCTCAGGGAGGAGTGGAGGGCTTAGAACATGGCTGGGCACTGGGGTTTCTTCCAGATAAGGGGATGGCATTTGCTTTCCCTTGACACAAGCCCTTGGGATACGGTCTGCACCTCAGGAAAGCTGTTTCCGTGGGAAACCGGCTTTCTGCCCAACGGGCCTCAGGGCCATGGTGCTTCGGGGTCCGTCCGGCTCCCCAGAGCACAGGGACGAGGTGAGGGGCTTAGGCCATGCCTGGGTCATGTTGTCTCTTCCACCAGGGTGTGTGGCATTTTGTTGACCTGGCTACCTCCACTTGGGATAGGATTTCCACAGCAAGAGCATATTGTTGGTCATAAGCCCTTTGGCCCCAGGGGGTCTCCGGTCTGTGTTCCTTGGTGTTGAACTCCTGCTAGCAAAACCACCGGGATGAGGGAAGGGCTCAGACTGTGCCTGGGCCCTGTGGTCTCTTCCAGGTCAGTGTATGGCATTTCCTTCACCTTGCCACAGGCACTGGGGAGCATGTCTGCACGTGGAGAAGGACTTCCTCGTGCGAAGCCGGTTTCTGTCAAACGGGTCCCAGTGCTGTGCTCCTCTCTTTTCACTCCTGCTGCCAGAAGCCCAGGGAGGAGGGGAGGACTTTCAACATGGTTGGGCACTGGGGTTCTTCCAGAGAAGGGGATGGCATTTGCTTTCCCTTGCCACCAGCCCTTGGGATAGGGTCTGCACCTCAGGAAAGATGTTTCCGTGGGAAGCCGGCTTTCTGCCCAACAGGCCTCAGGGCCGTGGGCCTCGGGGGTCCCTCCGGCTCCCCAGAGCACAGGGACGAGGTGAGGGGCTTAGGCCATGCCTGGGCCATGTTGTCTCTTCCACCTGGGTGTGTGGCATTTTGTTGACCTGGCTACCTCCACTTGGGATAGGATTTCCACAGCAAGAGTATATTGTTAGTTGGAAGACGTTATGGCCCCAGGGGGTCTCCGGGCTGTGTTCGTTAGGGTTGAACTCGTGCTAGCAAAACCGCCGGGATGAGGGAAGGGCTCAGACTGTGCCTGGGCCCTGTCGTCTCTTCCAGGTCAGTGTATGGCATTTCCTTCACCTTGCCACAGGCACTGGGGAGCATGTCTGCACGTGGAGAATGACTTCCTCGTGGGAAGCCTGTTTCTGTCAACCGGGTCCCAGTGCTGTGCTCCTCTCTTTTCACTCCAGCTGCCAGAAGCCCAGGGAGGAGGGGAGGGCTTAGAACATGGCTGGGCACTGGGGTTTCTTCCAGAGAAGTGGATGGCATTTGTTTTCCCTTGCCTCCAGCCCTTGGGATAGGGTCTGCAACTCAGGAAAGCTGTTTCCGTGGGAAGCCGGCTTCCTGCCAACGGGCCTCAGGGCCGTTGGCCTCGGGGTCACTCCGGCTCCCTAGAGCACAGGGACGAGGTGAGGGGCTTAGGCCATGCCTGGGCCATATTGTCTCTTCCACCTGGGTGTGTGGCATTTTGTTGACCTGGCTACCTCCACTTGGGATAGGATTTCCACAGCAAGAGCATATTGTTAGTCGGAAGCCGTTTTGGCCCCAGGGGGTCTCCGGTCTGTGTTCCTTGGTGTTGAACTCCTGCTAGCAAAACCACCGGGATGAGGGAAGGGCTCAGACTGTGCCTGGGCCCTGTGGTCTCTTCCAGGTTAGTGTATGGCATTTCCTTCACCTTGCCACAGGCACTGGGGAGCATGTCTGCACGTGGAGAATGACTAACTCGTGGGAAGCCGGTTTCTGTCAAACGGGTCCCTGTGCTGTGCTCCTCTCTTTTCACTCCTGATACCATAAGCCCAGGGAGGAGGGGAGGGCTTAGAACATGGCTGGGCACTGGGGTTTCTTCCAGAGAAGGGGATGGCATTTGCTTTCCCTTGCCACCAGCCCTTGGGAGAGGGTCTGCACCTCAGGAAAGCTGTTTCCGTGGGAGGCCGGCTTCCTGCCCAACGGGCCTCAGGGCCGTGGCCCTCGGGGTTCCCTCCGGCTCCCCAGAGCACAGGGACGAGGTGACGGGCTTAGACCATGCCTGGGCCATGTTGTTTCTTCCACCTCGGTGTGTGGCATTTTGTTGACCTGGCTACCCCCACTTGGGTTTAGATTTCCACAGCAAGAGCATATTGTTAGTCATAAGCCCTTTGGCCCCAGGGGGTCTCCAGTCTGTGTTCCTTGGTGTTGAACTCCTGCTAGCAAAACCGCCGGGATGAGGGAAGGGTTCAGACTGTGCCTGGGCACTGTGGTCTCTTCCAGGTCAGTGTATGGCATTTCCTTCACCTTGCCACAGGCACTGGGGAGCATGTCTGCACGTGGAGAAGGACTTCCTCGTGGGAAGCCGGTTTCTGTCAAACGGGTCCCAGTGCTGTGCTCCTCTCTTTTCGCTCCTGCTGCCAGAAGCCCAGGGAGGAGGGGAGGACTTTCAACATGGCTGGGCACTGGGGTTTCTTCCAGAGAAGGGGATGGCATTTGCTTTCCCTTGCCACCAGCCCTTGGGATAGGGTCTGCACCTCAGGAAAGCTGTTTCCGTGGGAAGTCGGCTTTCTGCCCAACGGGCCTCAGGGCCGTGGGCCTCGGGGGTCCCTCCGGCTCCCCAGAGCACAGGGACGAGGTGAGGGGCTTAGGCCATGCCTGGGCCATGTTGTCTCTTCCACCAGGGTGTGTGGCATTTTGTTGACCTGGCTACCTCCACTTGGGATAGGATTTCCACAGCAATAGCACATTGTTAGTCAGAAGCTGTTTTGGCCCCAGGGGGTCTCTGGGCTGTGTTCTTGGGGATGAACTCCTGCTACCAAAACCTCCGGGATGAGGGTAGGTCTCAGACTGTGCCTGGGCCCTGTGGTCTCTTCCAGGTCAGTGTATGGCATTTCCTTCACCTTGCCACAGGCACTGGGGAGCATGTCTGCACGTGGAGAAGGACTTCCTCGTGGGAAGCCGGTTTCTGTCAAAAGGGTCCCAGTGCTGTGCTCCTCTCTTTTCACTCCTCCTGCCTGAAGCCCAGGGAGGAGGGGAGGGCTTACAACATGGCTGGGAACTGGAGTTTCTTCCAGAGAAAGGCATGGCATTTGCTTTCTCTTGCTACCAGCCCTTGGGAGAGGGTCTGAATCTCAGGAAAGCTGTTTCCGTGGGAGGCCGGCTTCCTGCCCAACGGGCCTCAGGGCCGTGGGCCTCGGGGTTCCCTCCGGCTCCCCAGAGCACAGGGACGAGGTGAGGGGCTTAGACCATGCCTGGGCCATGTTGTTTCTTCCACCTGGGTGTGTGGCATTTTGTTGACCTGGTTACCCCCACTTGGGATAGGATTTCCACAGCAATAGCATATTGTTAGTGGGAAGCTGTTTTGGCCCCAGGGGGTCTTCGGGCTGTGTTCTTGGGGTTGAACTCCTGCTAGCAAAACCACCAGGATGAGGGAAGGGCTCAGACTGTGCCTGGGCGATGTGGTCTCTTCCAGGTCAGTGTATGGCATTTCCTTCAGCTTGCCACAGGCACTGGGGAGCATGTCTGCACGTGGAGAAGGACTTCCTCGTGGGAAGCCGGTTTCTGTCAAAAGGGTCCCAGTGCTGTGCTCCTCTCTTTTCACTCCTGCTGCCAGAAGCCCAGGAAGGAGGGGAAGGCTTACAACATGGCTGGGCACTGGGGTTTCTTCCAGAGAAGGGGATGGCATTTGCTTTCCCTTGCCACCAGCCCTTGGGATACGGTCTGCACCTCAGGAAAGCTGTTTCCGTGGGAAGCCGGCTTTCTGCCCAACGGGCCTCAGGACCGTGGGCCTCGGGGGTCCCTCCGGCTCCCCAGAGCACAGGGACGAGGTGAGGGGCTTAGACCATGCCTGGGCCATGTTGTTTCTTCCACCTGGGTGTGTGGCATTTTGTTGACCTGGTTACCCCCACTTGGGATAGGATTTCCACATCAAGAGCATATTGTTAGTCGGAAGCCGTTTGGGCCCCAGGGGGTCTCCGTGCTGTGTTCCTTGGGGATGAACTCCTGCTACCAAAACCTCCGGGATGAGGGTAGGTCTCAGACTGTACCTGGGCCCTGTTGTCTCTTCCAGGTCAGTGTATGGCATTTCCTTCACCTTGGCACAGGCACTGGGGAGCAGGTCTGCACGTGGAGAAGTACTTCCTCGTGGGAAGCCGGTTTCTGTCAAACGCTCCTAGTGCTGTGCTCCTCTCTTTTCACTCCTGCTGCCATAAGCCCATGGAGGAGGGGAGGGGTTAAAGCATGACTGGGCACTGGCGTTTCTTCCAGAGAAGGGGATGGCATTTCCTTTCCCTTGCCACCACTCCTTGGGATAGGTTCTGCACCTCAGGAAATCTGTTTCCGTGGGAAGCCGGCTTTCGGCCCAACGGGCCTCAGGGCTGTGGGCCTCGGGGTTCCCTCCGGCTCCCCAGAGCACAGGGACGAGGTGACGGGCTTAGACCATGCCTGGGCCATGTTGTTTCTTCCACCTGGGTGTGTGGCATTTTATTGACCTGGCTACCCCACTTGGGATAGGATTTCCACAGCAAGAGTATATTGTTAGTTGGAAGACGTTTTGGCCCCAGGGGGTCTCCGGGCTGTGTTCCTTGGTGTTGAACTCCTGCTAGCAAAACCACCGGGATGAGGGAAGGGCTCAGACTGTGCCTGGGCCCTGTGGTCTCTTCCAGGTCAGTGTATGGCATTTCCTTCACCTTGCCACAGGCACTGGGGAGCATGTCTGCACGTGGAGAAGGACTTCCTCGTGCGAAGCCGGTTTCTGTCAAACGGGTCCCAGTGCTGTGCTCCTCTCTTTTCACTCCTGCTGCCAGAAGCCCAGGGAGGAGGGGAGGACTTTCAACATGGCTGGGCACTGGGGTTTCTTCCAGAGAAGGGGATGGCATTTGCTTTCCCTTGCCACCAGCCCTTGGGATAGGGTCTGCACCTCAGGAAAGATGTTTCCGTGGGAAGCCGGCTTTCTGCCCAACGGGCCTCAGGGCCGTGGGCCTCGGGGGTCCCTCCGGCTCCCCAGAGCACAGGGACGAGGTGAGGGGCTTAGGCCATGCCTGGGCCATGTTGTCTCTTCCACCTGGGTGTGTGGCATTTTGTTGACCTGGCTACCTCCACTTGGGATAGGATTTCCACAGCAAGAGTATATTGTTAGTTGGAAGACGTTTTGGCCCCAGGGGGTCTCCGGGCTGTGTTCGTTAGGGTTGAACTCGTGCTAGCAAAACCGCCGGGATGAGGGAAGGGCTCAGACTGTGCCTGGGCCCTGTGGTCTCTTCCAGGTCAGTGTATGGCATTTCCTTCACCTTGCCACAGGCAATGGGGAGCATGACTGCACGTGGAGAAGGACTTCCTCGTGGGAGGCCGGTTTCTGTCAAACGGGTCCCAGTGCTGTGCATCTCTCTTTTCACTCCTGCTGCCAGAAGCTCAGGGAGGAGGGGAGGGCTTAGAACATGGCTGGGCACTGGGGTTTCTTCCAGATAAGGGGATGGCATTTGCTTTCCCTTGACACCAGCCCTTGGGATACGGTCTGCACCTCAGGAAAGCTGTTTCCGTGGGAAACCGGCTTTCTGCCCAACGGGCCTCAGGGCCATGGTGCTTCGGGGTCCGTCCGGCTCCCCAGAGCACAGGGACGAGGTGAGGGGCTTAGGCGATGCCTGGGCCATGTTGTCTCTTCCAGGTCAGTGTATTGCATTTCCTACACCTTGCCAAAGGCACTGGGGAGCATGTCTGTACGTGGAGAAAGACTTCCTCGTGGGAAGCCTGTTTCTGTCAAACGGTCCCAGTTCTGTTCTCCTCTCTTTTCACTCCTGCTACCATAAGCCCAGGGAGGAGGGGAGGGCTTAGAACATGCCTGGGCACTTTGGTTTCTTCCAGAGAAGGGGATGGCATTTGCTTTCACTTGCCACCAGCCCTTGGGATAGGGTCTTCACCTCAGGAAAGCTGTTTCCGTGGGAAGCCGGCTTTCTGCCCAACGGGCCTCAAGCCCGTGGGCCTCGGGGGTCCCTCCGGCTCCCCAGAGCACAGGGACGAGGTGAGGGGCTTAGACCATGCCTGGGCCATGTTGTTTCTTCCACCTGGGTGTGTGGCATTTTGTTGACCTGGTTACCCCCACTTGGGATAGGATTTCCACAGCAAGAGTATATTGTTAGACGGAAGCTGTTTTGGCCCCAGGGGATCTCCGGGCTGTGTTCTTGGGTTTGAATTCCTGCTAGCAAAACCACCGGGATGAGGGAAGGGCTCAGACTGTGCCTGGGCCCTGTGGTCTCTTCCAGGTCAGTGTATGGCATTTCCTTCACCTTGCCACAGGCACTGGGGAGCATGTCTGCACGTGGAGAATGACTAACTCGTGGGAAGCCGGTTTCTGTCAAACGCTCCTAGTGCTGTGCTCCTCTCTTTTCACTCCTGCTGCCATAAGCCCATGGAGGAGGGGAGGGGTTAAAGCATGGCTGGGCACGGGGGTTTCTTCCAGAGAAGGGGATGGCATTTGCTTTCCCTTGCCACCAGCCCTTGGGATAGGGTCTGCACCTCAGGAAAGCTGTTTCCTTGGGAAACCGGCTTTCTGCCAACGGGCCTCAGGGCCGTTGGTCTCGAGGTCCCTCAGGCTCCCCAGAGCACAGGGACGAGGTGAGGGGCTTAAACCATGCCTGGGCCATGTTGTTTCTTCCACTTGGTTGTGTGGCATTTTGTTGACCTGGCTACCCCCACTTGGGATAGGATTTCCACAACAAGAGCATATTGTTAGTCGGAAGCAGTTTGGGCCCCAGGGGGTCTCCGGGCTGTATTCTTGGGGTTGAACTTCTGCTAGCAAAACCACCGGGATGAGGGAAGGGCTCAGACTGTGCCTGGGCCCTGTGGTCTCTTCCAGGTCAGTGTATGGCATTTCCTTCACCTTGCCACAGGCACTGGGGAGCATGTCTGCACGTGGAGAAGGACTTCCTCTTGGGAAGCCGGTTTCTGTCAAACGCTCCTAGTGCTGTGCTCCTCTCTTTTCACTCCTGCTGCCATAAGCCCAAGGAGGAGGGGAGGGGTTAAAGCATGGCTGGGCACTGGGGTTTCTTCCAGAGAAGGGGATGGCATTTGCTTTCCCTTGCCACCAGCCCTTGGGATACGGTCTGCACCTCAGGAAAGCTGTTTCCTTGGGAAACCGGCTTTCTGCCAACGGGCCTCAGGGCCGTTGGTCTCGAGGTCCCTCAGGCTCCCCAGAGCACAGGGACGAGGTGAGGGGCTTAAACCATGCCTGGGCCATGTTGTTTCTTCCACTTGGTTGTGTGGCATTTTGTTGACCTGGCTACCCCCACTTGTGATAGGATTTCCACAACAAGAGCATATTGTTAGTCGGAAGCAGTTTGGGCCCCAGGGGGTCTCCGGGCTGTATTCTTGGGGTTGAACTTCTGCTAGCAAAACCGCCAGGATGAGGGAAGGGCTTAGACTGTGTCTGGGCCCTGTGGTGTCTTCCAGGTCACTGTATGGCATTTCCTTCACCTTGCCACAGGCACTGGGGAGCATTTCTGCACGTGGAGAAGGACTTCCTCGTGGGAGGCCGGTTTCTGTCAAACGGGTCCCAGTGCTGTGCTCCTCTCTTTTCATTCCTGCTGCCAGAAGCCCAGGGAGGAGGGGAGGGCTTAGAACATGGCTGGGCACTGTGGTTTCTTCCAGAGAAGGGGATGGCATTTGCTTTCCTTTGCCACCAGCCCTTGGGATAGGGTCTGCACCTCAGGAAAGCTGTTTCCGTGGGACACCGGCTTTCTGCCTAACGGGCCTCAGGGCCGTGGGCCTCGGGGGTCCCTCCGGCTCCCCAAAGCACAGGGACGAGGTGAGGGGCTTAGACCATGCCAGGGCCTTATTGTTTCTTCCACCTGGGTGTTTAGCAGTTTGTTGACCTGGCTACCCCACTTGGGGTAGGTTTTCCACAGCAAGAGCATATTATTCATCGAAAGCCGTTTGGGCCCCAGGGGGTCTCCGGGTTGTGTTCCTTGGGGTTGAACTCCTGCTAGCAAAACCGCCGGGATGAGGGAAGGGCTCAGACTGTGCCTGGGCCCTGTGGTCTCTTCCAGGTCAGGGTATGGCATTTCCTTCACCTTGCCACAGGCACTGGGGAGCATGTCTGCACGTGGAGAAGGACTTCCTCGTGGGAAGCCGGTTTCTGTCAAACGGGTCCCAGTGCTGTGCTCCTCTCTTTTCACTCCTGCTGCCAGAAGCCCAGGGAGGAGGGGAGGACTTTCAACATGGCTGGGCACTGGGGTTTCTTCCAGAGAAGGGGATGGCATTTGCTTTCCCTTGACACCAGCCCTTGGGATACGGTCTGCACCTCAGGAAACTGTTTCCGTGGGAAGCCGGCTTTCTGCCCAACGGGCCTCAGGGCCGTGGGCGTCGGGGGTCCCTCTGGCTCCCCAGAGCACAGGGACAAGGTGAGGGGCTTAGACCATGCCTGGGCCATGTTGTTTCTTCCACCTGGGTGTGTGGCATTTTGTTGACCTGGTTACCCCCACTTGGGATAGGATTTCCACAGCAATAGCATATTGTTAGTCGGAAGCTGTTTTGGCCCAGGGGGTCTCCGGGCTGTGTTCTTGGGGTTGAACTCCTGCTAGCAAAACCGCCGGGATGAGGGAAGGGCTCAGACTGTGCCTGGGCCCTGTGGTCTCTTCCAGGTCAGTGTATGTCATTTCCTTCACATTGCCACAGGCACTGGGGAGCATGTCTGCACGTGGAGAAGGACTTCCTCGTGGGAAGCCGGTTTCTGTCAAACGGGGCCCAGTGCTGTGCATCTCTCTTTTCACTCCTGCTGCCAGAAGCCCAGGGAGGAGGGGAGGGCTTACAACATGGCTGGGTACCTGGGTTTCTTCCAGAGAAGGGGATGGCATTTGCTTTCCCTTGCCACCAGCCCTTGGGATAGGTTCTGCACCTCAGGAGAGCTGTTTCCGTGGGAAGCCGGGTTTCTGCCCAACGGGCCTCAGGGCCGTGTTCCTCGGGGGTCCCTCCGGCTCCCCAGAGAACAGGGACGAGGTGAGGGGCTTAGACCATGCCTGGGCCATGTTGTCTCTTCCACCTGGGTGTGTGGCATTTTATAGACCTGGCTACCCCCACTTGGGATAGGATTTCCACAGCAAGAGTATATTGTTAGTCGGAAGCCGTTTGGGCCCCAGGGGGTCTCCGTGCTGTGTTCCTTGGGGATGAACTCCTGCTACCAAAACCTCCGGGATGAGGGTAGGTCTCAGACTGTACCTGGGCCCTGTTGTCTCTTCCAGGTCAGTGTATGGCATTTCCTTCACCTTGGCACAGGCACTGGGGAGCATGTCTGCACGTGGAGAAGTACTTCCTCGTGGGAAGCCGGTTTCTGTCAAACGCTCCTAGTGCTGTGCTCCTCTCTTTTCACTCCTGCTGCCATAAGCCCATGGAGGAGGGGAGGGGTTAAAGCATGACTGGGCACTGGCGTTTCTTCCAGAGAAGGGGATGGCATTTCCTTTCCCTTGCCACCACTCCTTGGGATAGGTTCTGCACCTCAGGAAATCTGTTTCCGTGGGAAGCCGGCTTTCGGCCCAACGGGCCTCAGGGCTGTGGGCCTCGGGGTTCCCTCCGGCTCCCCAGAGTACAGGGACGATGTGAGGGGATTAGACCATGCCTGGGCCATGTTGTTTCTTCCACCTGGGTGTGTGGCATTTTATTGACCTGGCTACCCCACTTGGGATAGGATTTCCACAGCAAGAGTATATTGTTAGTTGGAAGACGTTTTGGCCCCAGGGGGTCTCCAGGCTGTGTTCGTTGGGGTTGAACTCCTGCTAGCAAAACCGCCCGGATGAGGGAAGGGCTCAGACTGTGCCTGGGCCCTGTGGTCTATTCCAGGTCAGTGTATGGCATTTCCTTCACCTTGCCACAGGCAATGGGGAGCATGTCTGCACGTGGAGAAGGACTTCCTCGTGGGAGGCCGGTTTCTGTCAAACGGGTCCCAGTGCTGTGCATCTCTCTTTTCACTCCTGCTGCCAGAAGCTCAGGGAGGAGTGGAGGGCTTAGAACATGGCTGGGCACTGGGGTTTCTTCCAGATAAGGGGATGGCATTTGCTTTCCCTTGACACAAGCCCTTGGGATACGGTCTGCACCTCAGGAAAGCTGTTTCCGTGGGAAACCGGCTTTCTGCCCAACGGGCCTCAGGGCCATGGTGCTTCGGGGTCCGTCCGGCTCCCCAGAGCACAGGGACGAGGTGAGGGGCTTAGGCCATGCCTGGGTCATGTTGTCTCTTCCACCAGGGTGTGTGGCATTTTGTTGACCTGGCTTCCTCCACTTGGGATAGGATTTCCACAGCAAGAGCATATTGTTGGTCATAAGCCCTTTGGCCCCAGGGGGTCTCCGGTCTGTGTTCCTTGGTGTTGAACTCCTGCTAGCAAAACCACCGGGATGAGGGAAGGGCTCAGACTGTGCCTGGGCCCTGTGGTCTCTTCCAGGTCAGTGTATGGCATTTCCTTCACCTTGCCACAGGCACTGGGGAGCATGTCTGCACGTGGAGAAGGACTTCCTCGTGGGAAGCCGGTTTCTGTCAAACGGGTCCCAGTGCTGTGCTCCTATCTTTTCACTCCTGCTGCCAGAAGCCCAGGGAGGAGGGGAGGACTTTCAACATGGCTGGGCACTGGGGTTTCTTCCAGAGAAGGGGATGGCATTTGCTTTCCCTTGCCACCAGCCCTTGGGATAGGGTCTGCACCTCAGGAAAGCTGTTTCCGTGGGAAGCCGGATTTCTGCCCAACGGGCCTCAGGGCCGTGGGCCTAGGGGGTCCCTCCGGCTCCCCAGAGCACAGGGACGAGGTGAGGGGCTTAGGCCATGCCTGGGCCATGTTGTCTCTTCCACCAAGGTGTGTGGCATTTTGTTGACCTGGCTACCTCCACTTGGGATAGGATTTCCACAGCAATAGCATATTGTTAGTCGGAATCTGTTTTGGCCCCAGGGGGTCTCCGGGCTGTGTTCTTGGGGTTGAACTCCTGCTAGCAAAACCGTGGGGAGGAGGGAAGGGCTCAGACTGTGCCTGGGCCCTGTGGTCTCTTCCAGGTCAGTGTATGGCATTTCCTTCACCTTGCCACAGGCACTGGGGAGCATGTCTGCACGTGGAGAAGGACTTCCCCATGGGAAGCCGGTTTCTGTCAAACGGGTCCCAGTGCTGTGCTCCTCTCTTTTCACTCCTGCTGCCAGAAGCCCAGGGAGGAGGGGAGGACTTTCAACATAGCTGGGCACTGGGGTTTCTTCCAGAGAAGGGGATGGCATTTGCTTTCCCTTGCCACCAGCCCTTGGGATAGGGTCTGCACCTCAGGAAAGCTGTTTCCGTGGGAAGCCGGCTTTCTGCCCAACGGGCCTCCGGGCCGTGTGCCTCGGGGGTCCCTCCGGCTCCCCAAAGCACAGGGACGAGGTGAGGGGCTTAGACAATGCCTGGGCCATGTTGTTTCTTCCACTTGGTTGTGTGGCATTTTGTTGACCTGGCTACCCCCACTTGGGATAGGATTTCCACAGCAAGAGCATATTGTTAGTCCGAAGCCGTTTGGGCCCCAGGGGGTCTCCGGTCTGTGTTCCTTGGGGTTGAACTCCTGCTAGCAAAACCGCCGGGATGAGGGAAGGGCTCAGACTGTGCCTGGGCCCTGTGGTCTCTTCCAGGTTAGTGTATGGCATTTCCTTCACCTTGCCACAGGCACTGGGGAGCATGTCTGCACGTGGAGAATGACTAACTCGTGGGAAGCCGGTTTCTGTCAAACGGGTCCCTGTGCTGTGCTCCTCTCTTTTCACTCCTGATACCATAAGCCCAGGGAGGAGGGGAGGGCTTAGAACATGGCTGGGCACTGGGGTTTCTTCCAGAGAAGGGGATGGCATTTGCTTTTCCTTGCCACCAGCCCTTGGGAGAGGGTCTGCACCTCAGGAAAGCTGTTTCCGTGGGAGGCCGGCTTCCTGCCCAACGGGCCTCAGGGCCGTGGCCCTCGGGGTTCCCTCCGGCTCCCCAGAGCACAGGGACGAGGTGACGGGCTTAGACCATGCCTGGGCCATGTTGTTTCTTCCACCTCGGTGTGTGGCATTTTGTTGACCTGGCTACCCCCACTTGGGTTTAGATTTCCACAGCAAGAGCATATTGTTAGTCATAAGCCCTTTGGCCCCAGGGGGTCTCCAGTCTGTGTTCCTTGGTGTTGAACTCCTGCTAGCAAAACCGCCGGGATGAGGGAAGGGTTCAGACTGTGCCTGGGCACTGTGGTCTCTTCCAGGTCAGTGTATGGCATTTCCTTCACCTTGCCACAGGCACTGGGGAGCATGTCTGCACGTGGAGAAGGACTTCCTCGTGGGAAGCCGGTTTCTGTCAAACGGGTCCCAGTGCTGTGCTCCTCTCTTTTCGCTCCTGCTGCCAGAAGCCCAGGGAGGAGGGGAGGACTTTCAACATGGCTGGGCACTGGGGTTTCTTCCAGAGAAGGGGATGGCATTTGCTTTCCCTTGCCACCAGCCCTTGGGATAGGGTCTGCACCTCAGGAAAGCTGTTTCCGTGGGAAGTCGGCTTTCTGCCCAACGGGCCTCAGGGCCGTGGGCCTCGGGGGTCCCTCCGGCTCCCCAGAGCACAGGGACGAGGTGAGGGGCTTAGGCCATGCCTGGGCCATGTTGTCTCTTCCACCAGGGTGTGTGGCATTTTGTTGACCTGGCTACCTCCACTTGGGATAGGATTTCCACAGCAATAGCACATTGTTAGTCAGAAGCTGTTTTGGCCCCAGGGGGTCTCTGGGCTGTGTTCTTGGGGATGAACTCCTGCTACCAAAACCTCCGGGATGAGGGTAGGTCTCAGACTGTGCCTGGGCCCTGTGGTCTCTTCCAGGTCAGTGTATGGCATTTCCTTCACCTTGCCACAGGCACTGGGGAGCACGTCTGCACGTGGAGAAGGACTTCCTCGTGGGAAGCCGGTTTCTGTCAAAAGGGTCCCAGTGCTGTGCTCCTCTCTTTTCACTCCTCCTGCCTGAAGCCCAGGGAGGAGGGGAGGGCTTACAACATGGCTGGGAACTGGAGTTTCTTCCAGAGAAAGGCATGGCATTTGCTTTCTCTTGCTACCAGCCCTTGGGAGAGGGTCTGAATCTCAGGAAAGCTGTTTCCGTGGGAGGCCGGCTTCCTGCCCAACGGGCCTCAGGGCCGTGGGCCTCGGGGTTCCCTCCGGCTCCCCAGAGCACAGGGACGAGGTGAGGGGCTTAGACCATGCCTGGGCCATGTTGTTTCTTCCACCTGGGTGTGTGGCATTTTGTTGACCTGGTTACCCCCACTTGGGATAGGATTTCCACAGCAATAGCATATTGTTAGTGGGAAGCTGTTTTGGCCCCAGGGGGTCTTCGGGCTGTGTTCTTGGGGTTGAACTCCTGCTAGCAAAACCACCAGGATGAGGGAAGGGCTCAGACTGTGCCTGGGCGATGTGGTCTCTTCCAGGTCAGTGTATGGCATTTCCTTCAGCTTGCCACAGGCACTGGGGAGCATGTCTGCACGTGGAGAAGGACTTCCTCGTGGGAAGCCGGTTTCTGTCAAAAGGGTCCCAGTGCTGTGCTCCTCTCTTTTCACTCCTGCTGCCAGAAGCCCAGGAAGGAGGGGAAGGCTTACAACATGGCTGGGCACTGGGGTTTCTTCCAGAGAAGGGGATGGCATTTGCTTTCCCTTGCCACCAGCCCTTGGGATACGGTCTGCACCTCAGGAAAGCTGTTTCCGTGGGAAGCCGGCTTTCTGCCCAACGGGCCTCAGGACCGTGGGCCTCGGGGGTCCCTCCCGCTCCCCAGAGCACAGGGACGAGGTGAGGGGCTTAGACCATGCCTGGGCCATGTTGTTTCTTCCACCTGGGTGTGTGGCATTTTGTTGACCTGGTTACCCCCACTTGGGATAGGATTTCCACATCAAGAGCATATTGTTAGTCGGAAGCCGTTTGGGCCCCAGGGGGTCTCCGTGCTGTGTTCCTTGGGGATGAACTCCTGCTACCAAAACCTCCGGGATGAGGGTAGGTCTCAGACTGTACCTGGGCCCTGTTGTCTCTTCCAGGTCAGTGTATGGCATTTCCTTCACGTTGGCACAGGCACTGGGGAGCAGGTCTGCACGTGGAGAAGTACTTCCTCGTGGGAAGCCGGTTTCTGTCAAACGCTCCTAGTGCTGTGCTCCTCTCTTTTCACTCCTGCTGCCATAAGCCCATGGAGGAGGGGAGGGGTTAAAGCATGACTGGGCACTGGCGTTTCTTCCAGAGAAGGGGATGGCATTTCCTTTCCCTTGCCACCACTCCTTGGGATAGGTTCTGCACCTCAGGAAATCTGTTTCCGTGGGAAGCCGGCTTTCGGCCCAACGGGCCTCAGGGCTGTGGGCCTCGGGGTTCCCTCCGGCTCCCCAGAGCACAGGGACGAGGTGACGGGCTTAGACCATGCCTGGGCCATGTTGTTTCTTCCACCTGGGTGTGTGGCATTTTATTGACCTGGCTACCCCACTTGGGATAGGATTTCCACAGCAAGAGTATATTGTTAGTTGGAAGACGTTTTGGCCCCAGGGGGTCTCCGGGCTGTGTTCCTTGGTGTTGAACTCCTGCTAGCAAAACCACCGGGATGAGGGAAGGGCTCAGACTGTGCCTGGGCCCTGTGGTCTCTTCCAGGTCAGTGTATGGCATTTCCTTCACCTTGCCACAGGCACTGGGGAGCATGTCTGCACGTGGAGAAGGACTTCCTCGTGCGAAGCCGGTTTCTGTCAAACGGGTCCCAGTGCTGTGCTCCTCTCTTTTCACTCCTGCTGCCAGAAGCCCAGGGAGGAGGGGAGGACTTTCAACATGGCTGGGCACTGGGGTTTCTTCCAGAGAAGGGGATGGCATTTGCTTTCCCTTGCCACCAGCCCTTGGGATAGGGTCTGCACCTCAGGAAAGATGTTTCCGTGGGAAGCCGGCTTTCTGCCCAACGGGCCTCAGGGCCGTGGGCCTCGGGGGTCCCTCCGGCTCCCCAGAGCACAGGGACGAGGTGAGGGGCTTAGGCCATGCCTGGGCCATGTTGTCTCTTCCACCTGGGTGTGTGGCATTTTGTTGACCTGGCTACCTCCACTTGGGATAGGATTTCCACAGCAAGAGTATATTGTTAGTTGGAAGACGTTTTGGCCCCAGGGGGTCTCCGGGCTGTGTTCGTTAGGGTTGAACTCGTGCTAGCAAAACCGCCGGGATGAGGGAAGGGCTCAGACTGTGCCTGGGCCCTGTGGTCTCTTCCAGGTCAGTGTATGGCATTTCCTTCACCTTGCCACAGGCAATGGGGAGCATGACTGCACGTGGAGAAGGACTTCCTCGTGGGAGGCCGGTTTCTGTCAAACGGGTCCCAGTGCTGTGCATCTCTCTTTTCACTCCTGCTGCCAGAAGCTCAGGGAGGAGGGGAGGGCTTAGAACATGGCTGGGCACTGGGGTTTCTTCCAGATAAGGGGATGGCATTTGCTTTCCCTTGACACCAGCCCTTGGGATACGGTCTGCACCTCAGGAAAGCTGTTTCCGTGGGAAACCGGCTTTCTGCCCAACGGGCCTCAGGGCCATGGTGCTTCGGGGTCCGTCCGGCTCCCCAGAGCACAGGGACGAGGTGAGGGGCTTAGGCGATGCCTGGGCCATGTTGTCTCTTCCAGGTCAGTGTATTGCATTTCCTACACCTTGCCAAAGGCACTGGGGAGCATGTCTGTACGTGGAGAAAGACTTCCTCGTGGGAAGCCTGTTTCTGTCAAACGGTCCCAGTTCTGTTCTCCTCTCTTTTCACTCCTGCTACCATAAGCCCAGGGAGGAGGGGAGGGCTTAGAACATGCCTGGGCACTTTGGTTTCTTCCAGAGAAGGGGATGGCATTTGCTTTCACTTGCCACCAGCCCTTGGGATAGGGTCTTCACCTCAGGAAAGCTGTTTCCGTGGGAAGCCGGCTTTCTGCCCAACGGGCCTCAAGCCCGTGGGCCTCGGGGGTCCCTCCGGCTCCCCAGAGCACAGGGACGAGGTGAGGGGCTTAGACCATGCCTGGGCCATGTTGTTTCTTCCACCTGGGTGTGTGGCATTTTGTTGACCTGGTTACCCCCACTTGGGATAGGATTTCCACAGCAAGAGTATATTGTTAGACGGAAGCTGTTTTGGCCCCAGGGGATCTCCGGGCTGTGTTCTTGGGTTTGAATTCCTGCTAGCAAAACCACCGGGATGAGGGAAGGGCTCAGACTGTGCCTGGGCCCTGTGGTCTCTTCCAGGTCAGTGTATGGCATTTCCTTCACCTTGCCACAGGCACTGGGGAGCATGTCTGCACGTGGAGAATGACTAACTCGTGGGAAGCCGGTTTCTGTCAAACGCTCCTAGTGCTGTGCTCCTCTCTTTTCACTCCTGCTGCCATAAGCCCATGGAGGAGGGGAGGGGTTAAAGCATGGCTGGGCACGGGGGTTTCTTCCAGAGAAGGGGATGGCATTTGCTTTCCCTTGCCACCAGCCCTTGGGATAGGGTCTGCACCTCAGGAAAGCTGTTTCCTTGGGAAACCGGCTTTCTGCCAACGGGCCTCAGGGCCGTTGGTCTCGAGGTCCCTCAGGCTCCCCAGAGCACAGGGACGAGGTGAGGGGCTTAAACCATGCCTGGGCCATGTTGTTTCTTCCACTTGGTTGTGTGGCATTTTGTTGACCTGGCTACCCCCACTTGGGATAGGATTTCCACAACAAGAGCATATTGTTAGTCGGAAGCAGTTTTGGCCCCAGGGGGTCTCCGGGCTGTATTCTTGGGGTTGAACTTCTGCTAGCAAAACCACCAGGATGAGGGAAGGGCTCAGACTGTGCCTGGGCCCTGTGGTCTCTTCCAGGTCAGTGTATGGCATTTCCTTCACCTTGCCACAGGCACTGGGGAGCATGTCTGCACGTGGAGAAGGACTTCCTCTTGGGAAGCCGGTTTCTGTCAAACGCTCCTAGTGCTGTGCTCCTCTCTTTTCACTCCTGCTGCCATAAGCCCAAGGAGGAGGGGAGGGGTTAAAGCATGGCTGGGCACTGGGGTTTCTTCCAGAGAAGGGGATGGCATTTGCTTTCCCTTGCCACCAGCCCTTGGGATACGGTCTGCACCTCAGGAAAGCTGTTTCCTTGGGAAACCGGCTTTCTGCCAACGGGCCTCAGGGCCGTTGGTCTCGAGGTCCCTCAGGCTCCCCAGAGCACAGGGACGAGGTGAGGGGCTTAAACCATGCCTGGGCCATGTTGTTTCTTCCACTTGGTTGTGTGGCATTTTGTTGACCTGGCTACCCCCACTTGTGATAGGATTTCCACAACAAGAGCATATTGTTAGTCGGAAGCAGTTTGGGCCCCAGGGGGTCTCCGGGCTGTATTCTTGGGGTTGAACTTCTGCTAGCAAAACCGCCAGGATGAGGGAAGGGCTTAGACTGTGTCTGGGCCCTGTGGTGTCTTCCAGGTCACTGTATGGCATTTCCTTCACCTTGCCACAGGCACTGGGGAGCATTTCTGCACGTGGAGAAGGACTTCCTCGTGGGAGGCCGGTTTCTGTCAAACGGGTCCCAGTGCTGTGCTCCTCTCTTTTCATTCCTGCTGCCAGAAGCCCAGGGAGGAGGGGAGGGCTTAGAACATGGCTGGGCACTGTGGTTTCTTCCAGAGAAGGGGATGGCATTTGCTTTCCTTTGCCACCAGCCCTTGGGATAGGGTCTGCACCTCAGGAAAGCTGTTTCCGTGGGACACCGGCTTTCTGCCTAACGGGCCTCAGGGCCGTGGGCCTCGGGGGTCCCTCCGGCTCCCCAAAGCACAGGGACGAGGTGAGGGGCTTAGACCATGCCAGGGCCTTATTGTTTCTTCCACCTGGGTGTTTAGCAGTTTGTTGACCTGGCTACCCCACTTGGGGTAGGTTTTCCACAGCAAGAGCATATTATTCATCGAAAGCCGTTTGGGCCCCAGGGGGTCTCCGGGTTGTGTTCCTTGGGGTTGAACTCCTGCTAGCAAAACCGCCGGGATGAGGGAAGGGCTCAGACTGTGCCTGGGCCCTGTGGTCTCTTCCAGGTCAGGGTATGGCATTTCCTTCACCTTGCCACAGGCACTGGGGAGCATGTCTGCACGTGGAGAAGGACTTCCCCGTGGGAAGCCGGTTCCTGTCAAACGGGTCCCAGTGCTTTGCTCCTCTCTTTTCACTCCTGCTGCCAGAAGCCCAGGGAGGAGGGGAGGACTTTCAACATAGCTGGGCACTGGGGTTTCTTCCAGAGAAGGGGATGGCATTTGCTTTCCCTTGCCACCAGCCCTTGGGATAGGGTCTGCACCTCAGGAAAGCTGTTTCCGTGGGAAGACAGCTTTCTGCCCAACGGGCCTCCGTGCCGTGTGTCTCGGGGGTCCCTCCGGCTCCCCAAAGCACAGGGACGAGTTGAGGGGCTTAGACCATGCCTGGGCCATGTTGTTTCTTCCACTTGGTTGTGTGGCATTTTGTTGACCTGGCTACCCCCACTTGGGATAGGATTTCCACAGCAAGAGCATATTGTTATTCCGAAGCCGTTTGGGCCCCAGGGGGTCTCTGGTCTGTGTTCCTTGGGGTTGAACTCCTGCTAGCAAAACCGCCGTGATGAGGGAAGGGCTCAGACTGTGCCTGGGCCCTGTGGTCTCTTCCACGTTAGTGTATGGCATTTCCTTCACCTTGCCACAGGCACTGGGGAGCATGTCTGCACGTGGAGAATGACTAACTCGTGGGAAGCCGGTTTCTGTCAAACGGGTCCCTGTGCTGTGCTCCTCTCTTTTCACTCCTGATACCATAAGCCCAGGGAGGAGGGGAGGGCTTAGAACATGGCTGGGCACTGGGGTTTCTTCCAGAGAAGGGGATGGCATTTGCTTTCCCTTGCCACCAGCCCTTGGGAGAGGGTCTGCAACTCAGGAAAGCTGTTTCCGTGGGAGGACCGGCTTCCTGCCCAACGGGCCTCAGGGCCGTGGCCCTCGGGGTTCCCTCCGGCTCCCCAGAGCACAGGGACGAGGTGACGGCTTAGACCATGCCTGGGCCATGTTGTTTCTTCCACCTGGGTGTGTGGCATTTTATTGACCTGGCTACCCCCACTTGGGATAGGATTTCCACAGCAAGAGTATATTGTTAGTTGGAAGACGTTTTGGCCCCAGGGGGTCTCCGGGCTGTGTTCGTTGGGGTTGAACTCCTGCTAGCAAAACCGCCGGGATGAGGGAAGGGCTCAGACTGTGCCTGGGCCCTGTGGTCTATTCCAGGTCAGTGTATGGCATTTCCTTCACCTTGCCACAGGCAATGGGGAGCATGTCTGCACGTGGAGAAGGACTTCCTCGTGGGAGGCCGGTTTCTGTCAAACGGGTCCCAGTGCTGTGCATCTCTCTTTTCACTCCTGCTGCCAGAAGCCCAGGGAGGAGGGGAGGGCTTAGAACATGGCTGGGCACTGGGGTTTCTTCCAGATAAGGGGAAGGCATTTGCTTTCCCTTGACACCAGCCCTTGGGATACGGTCTGCACCTCAGGAAAGCTGTTTCCGTGGGAAACCGGCTTTCTGCCCAACGGGCCTCAGGGCCATGGTGCTTCGGGGTCCGTCCGGCTCCCCAGAGCACAGGGACGAGGTGAGGGGCTTAGGCCATGCCTGGGCCATGTTGTCTCTTCCACCAGGGTGTGTGGCATTTTGTTGACCTGGCTACCTCCACTTGGGATAGGATTTCCACAGCAAGAGCATATTGTTAGTCATAAGCCCTTTGGCCCCAGGGGGTCTCCGGTCTGTGTTCCTTGGTGTTGAACTCCTGCTAGCAAAACCACCGGGATGAGGGAAGGGCTCAGACTGTGCCTGGGCCCTGTGGTCTCTTCCAGGTCAGTGTATGGCATTTCCTTCACCTTGCCACAGGCACTGGGGACCATGTCTGCACGTGGAGAAGGACTTCCTCGTGGGAAGCCGGTTTCTGTCAAACGGGTCCCAGTGCTGTGCTCCTCTCTTTTCACTCCTGCTGCCAGAAGCCCAGGGAGGAGGGGAGGACTTTCAACATGGCTGGGCACTGGGGTTTCTTCCAGAGAAGGGGATGGCATTTGCTTTCCCTTGCCACCAGCCCTTGGGATAGGGTCTGCACCTCAGGAAAGCTGTTTCCGTGGGAAGCCGGCTTTCTGCCCAACGGGCCTCCGGGCCGTGTGCCTCGGGGGTCCCTCCGGCTCCCCAAAGCACAGGGACGAGGTGAGGGGCTTAGACCATGCCTGGGCCATGTTGTTTCTTCCACTTGGTTGTGTGGCATTTTGTTGACCTGGCTTCCCCCACTTGGGATAGGATTTCCACAGCAAGAGCATATTGTTATTCCGAAGCCGTTTGGGCCCCAGGGGGTCTCCGGTCTGTGTTCCTTGGGGTTGAACTCCTGCTAGCAAAACCGCCGGGATGAGGGAAGGGCTCAGACTGTGCCTGGGCCCTGTGGTCTCTTCCAGGTTAGTGTATGGCATTTCCTTCACCTTGCCACAGGCACTGGGGAGCATGTCTGCACGTGGAGAATGACTAACTCGTGGGAAGCCGGTTTCTGTCAAACGGGTCCCTGTGCTGTGCTCCTCTCTTTTCACTCCTGATACCATAAGCCCAGGGAGGAGGGGAGGGCTTAGAACATGGCTGGGCACTGGGGTTTCTTCCAGAGAAGGGGATCGCATTTGCTTTCCCTTGCCACCAGCCCTTGGGAGAGGGTCTGCACCTCAGGAAAGCTGTTTCCGTGGGAGGACCGGCTTCCTGCCCAACGGGCCTCAGGGCCGTGGCCCTCGGGGTTCCCTCCGGCTCCCCAGAGCACAGGGACGAGGTGACGGCTTAGACCATGCCTGGGCCATGTTGTTTCTTCCACCTGGGTGTGTGGCATTTTATTGACCTGGCTACCCCCACTTGGGATAGGATTTCCACAGCAAGAGTATATTGTTAGTTGGAAGATGTTTTGGCCCCAGGGGGTCTCCGGTCTGTGTTCCTTGGGGTTGAACTCCTGCTAGCAAAACCGCCGGGATGAGGGAAGGGCTCAGACTGTGCCTGGGCCCTGTGGTCTATTCCAGGTCAGTGTATGGCATTTCCTTCACCTTGCCACAGGCAATGGGGAGCATGTCTGCACGTGGAGAAGGACTTCCTCGTGGGAGGCCGGTTTCTGTCAAACGGGTCCCAGTGCTGTGCATCTCTCTTTTCACTCCTGCTGCCAGAAGCCCAGGGAGGAGGGGAGGGCTTAGAACATGGCTGGGCACTGGGGTTTCTTCCAGATAAGGGGAAGGCATTTGCTTTCCCTTGACACCAGCCCTTGGGATACGGTCTGCACCTCAGGAAAGCTGTTTCCGTGGGAAACCGGCTTTCTGCCCAACGGGCCTCAGGGCCATGGTGCTTCGGGGTCCGTGCGGCTCCCCAGAGCACAGGGACGAGGTGAGGGGCTTAGGCCATGCCTGGGCCATGTTGTCTCTTCCACCAGGGTGTGTGGCATTTTGTTGACCTGGCTACCTCCACTTGGGATAGGATTTCCACAGCAAGAGCATATTGTTAGTCATAAGCGCTTTGGCCCCAGGGGGTCTCCGGTCTGTGTTCCTTGGTGTTGAACTCCTGCTAGCAAAACCACCGGGATGAGGGAAGGGCTCAGACTGTGCCTGGGCCCTGTGGTCTCTTCCAGGTCAGTGTATGGCATTTCCTTCACCTTGCCACAGGCACTGGGGAGCATGTCTGCACGTGGAGAAGGACTTCCTCGTGGGAAACCGGTTTCTGTCAAACGGGTCCCAGTGCTGTGCTCCTCTCTTTTCACTCCTGCTGCCAGAAGCCCAGGGAGGAGGGGAGGACTTTCAACATGGCTGGGCACTGGGGTTTCTTCCAGAGAAGGGGATGGCATTTGCTTTCCCTTGCCACCAGCCCTTGGGATAGGGTCTGCACCTCAGGAAAGATGTTTCCGTGGGAAGCCGGCTTTCTGCCCAACGGGCCTCAGGGCCGTGTGCCTCGGGGGTCCCTCCGGCTCCCCAGAGCACAGGGACGAGGTGAGGGGCTTAGGCCATGCCTGGGCCATGTTGTCTCTTCCACCTGGGTGTGTGGCATTTTGTTGACCTGGCTACCTCCACTTGGGATAGGATTTCCACAGCAATAGCATATTGTTAGTCGGAAGCTGTTTTGGCCCCAGGGCGTCTCCGGGCTGTGTTCTTGGGGTTGAACTCTTGCTAGCAAAACCCCTGGGATGAGGGAAGGGCTCAGACTGTGCCTGGGCCCTGTAGTCTCGTCCAGGTCAGTGTATGGCATTTCCTTCACCTTGTCACAGGCGCTGGTGAGCATGTCTGCACGTGGAGAAGGACTTCCTCGTGGGAAGCCGGTTTCTGTCAAAAGGGTCCCAGTGCTGTGTTCCTCTCTTTTCACTCCTGCTGCCAGAAGCCCAGGAAGGAGGGGAAGGCTTACAACATGGCTGGGCACTGGGGTTTCTTCCAGAGAAGGGGATGGCATTTGCTTTCCCTTGCCACCAGCCCTTGGGATACGGTCTGCACCTCAGGAAAGCTGTTTCCGTGGGAAGCCGGCTTTCTGCCCAACGGGCCTCAGGACCGTGGGCCTCGGGGGTCCCTCCGGCTCCCCAGAGCACAGGGACGAGGTGAGGGGCTTAGACCATGCCTGGGCCATGTTGTTTCTTCCACCTGGGTGTGTGGCATTTTGTTGACCTGGTTACCCCCACTTGGGATAGGATTTCCACAGCAAGAGCATATTGTTAGTCGGAAGCCGTTTGGGCCCCAGGGGGTCTCCGTGCTGTGTTCCTTGGGGATGAACTCCTGCTACCAAAACCTCCGGGATGTGGGTAGGTCTCAGACTGTGCCTGGGCCCTGTGGTCTCTTCCAGGTCAGTGTATGGCATTTCCTTCACCTTGCCACAGGCACTGGGGAGCATGTCTGCACGTGGAGAAGGACTTCCTCGTGGGAAGCCAGTTTCCATCAAACGGGTCCCAGTGCTGTGCTCCTCTCTTTTCACTCCTGCTACCATAAGCCCAGGGAGGAGGGGAGGGCTTAGAACATGGCTGGGCACTGGGGTTTCTTCCAGAGAAGGGGATGGCATTTGCTTTCCCTTGCCACCAGCCCTTGGGATAGGGTCTGCACCTCAGGAAAGCTGTTTCCGTGGGAAGCCGGCTTTCTGCCCAACGGGCCTCCGGGCCGTGTGCCTCGGGGGTCCCTCCGGCTCCCCAAAGCACAGGGACGAGGTGAGGGGCTTAGACCATGCCTGGGCCATGTTGTTTCTTCCACTTGGTTGTGTGGCATTTTATTGAACTGGCTACCCCCACTTGGGATAGGATTTCCACAGCAAGAGCATATTGTTAGTCATAAGCCCTTTGGCCCCAGGGGGTCTCCGGTCTGTGTTCCTTGGGGTTGAACTCCTGCTAGCAAAACCGCCGGGATGAGGGAAGGGCTCAGACTGTGCCTGGGCCCTGTGGTCTCTTCCAGGTCAGTGTATGGCATTTCCTTCACCTTGCCACAGGCACTGGGGAGAATGTCTGCACGTGGAGAATGACTAACTCGTGGGAAGCCGGTTTCTGTCAAACGGGTCCCAGTGCTGTGCTCCTCTCTTTTCACTCCTGCTACAATAAGCCCAGGGAGGAGGGGAGGGCTTAGAACATGGCTGGGCACTGGGGTTTCTTCCAGAGAAGGGGATGGCATTTGCTTTCCCTTGCCACCACCCCTTGGGATAGGGTCTGCACCTCAGGAGAGCTGTTTCCGTGGGAAGCCGGGTTTCTGCCCAACGGGCCTCAGGGCCGTGTGCCTCGGGGGTCCCTCCGGCTCCCCAGAGAACAGGGACGAGGTGAGGGGCTTAGACCATGCCTGGGCCATGTTGTCTCTTTCACCTGGGTGTGTGGCATTTTGTTGACCTGGCTACCCCCACTTGGGATAGGATTTCCACAGCAAGAGCATATTGTTAGTCGGAAGCCGTTTTGGCCCCAGGGGGTCTCAGGGCTGTGTTTTGGGGGTTGAACTCCTGCTAGCAAAACCGCCGGGATGAGAGAAGGGCTCAGACTGTGCCTGGGCCCTGTGGTCTCTTCCAGGTCAGTGTATGGCATTTCCTTCACCTTGCCACAGGCACTGGGGAGCATGTCTGCACGTGGAGAAGGACTTCCTCGTGGGAAGCCGGTTTCTGTCAAACGGGTCCCCGTGCTGTGCCCCTCTCTTTTCACTCCTGCTGCCAGAAGCCCAGGGAGGAGGGGAGAGCTTACAACATGGCTGGGCAATGGGGTTTCTTCCAGAGAAGGGGATGGCATTTGCTTTCCCTTGCCACCACCCCTTGGGATAGGGTCTGCACCTCAGGAAAGCTGTTTCCGTGGGAAGCCGGCTTTCTGCCCAACGGGCCTCCGGGCCGTATGCCTCGGGGGTCCCTCCGGCTCCCCAGAGCACAGGGACGAGGTGAGGGGCTTAGACCATGCCTGGGCCATGTTGTTTCTTCCACCTCGGTGTGTGGCATTTTGTTGACCTGGCTACCCCCACTTGGGTTTAGATTTCCACAGCAAGAACATATTATTAGTCGGAAGCCGTTTGGGCCCCAGGGGGTCTCCGGACTGTGTTCCTTGCGGTTGAACTCTTGCTAGCAAAACCGCCGGGATGAGGGAAGGGCTCAGACTGTGCCTGGGCCCTGTCGTCTCTTCCAGGTCAGTGTATGGCATTTCCTTCACCTTGCCACAGGCACTGGGGAGCATGTCTGCACGTGGAGAATGACTTCCTCGTGGGAAGCCTGTTTCTGTCAACCGGGTCCCAGTGCTGTGCTCCTCTCTTTTCACTCCAGCTGCCAGAAGCCCAGGGAGGAGGGGAGGTCTTAGAACATGGCTGGGCACTGGGGTTTCTTCCAGAGAAGTGGATGGCATTTGTTTTCCCTTGCCTCCAGCCCTCGGGATAGGGTCTGCAACTCAGGAAAGCTGTTTCCGTGGGAAGCCGGCTTCCTGCCAACGGGCCTCAGGGCCGTTGGCCTCGGGGTCACTCCGGCTCCCCAGAGCACAGGGACGAGGTGAGGGGCTTAGGCCATGCCTGGGCCATATTGTCTCTTCCACCTGGGTGTGTGGCATTTTGTTGACCTGGCTACCTCCACTTGGGATAGGATTTCCACAGCAAGAGCATATTGTTAGTCGGAAGCCGTTTTGGCCCCAGGGGGTCTCCGGTCTGTGTTCCTTGGTGTTGAACTCCTGCTAGCAAAACCACCGGGATGAGGGAAGGGCTCAGACTGTGCCTGGGCCCTGTGGTCTCTTCCAGGTCAGTGTATGGCATTTCCTTCACCTTGCCACAGGCACTGGGGAGCATGTCTGCACGTGGAGAATGACTAACTCGTGGGAAGCCGGTTTCTGTCAAACGGGTCCCTGTGCTGTGCTCCTCTCTTTTCACTCCTGATACCATAAGCCCAGGGAGGAGGGGAGAGCTTAGAACATGGCTGGGCACTGGGGTTTCTTCCAGAGAAGGGGATGGCATTTGCTTTCCCTTGCCACCAGCCCTTGGGAGAGGGTCTGCACCTCAGGAAAGCTGTTTCCGTGGGAGGACCGGCTTCCTGCCCAACGGGCCTCAGGGCCGTGGCCCTCGGGGTTCCCTCCGGCTCCCCAGAGCACAGGGACGAGGTGACGGCTTAGACCATGCCTGGGCCATGTTGTTTCTTCCACCTGGGTGTGTGGCATTTTATTGACCTGGCTACCCCCACTTGGGATAGGATTTCCACAGCAAGAGTATATTGTTAGTTGGAAGACGTTTTGGCCCCAGGGGGTCTCCGGGCTGTGTTCGTTAGTGTTGAACTCCTGCTAGCAAAACCGCCGGGATGAGGGAAGGGCTCAGACTGTGCCTGGGCCCTGTGGTCTATTCCAGGTCAGTGTATGGCATTTCCTTCACCTTGCCACAGGCAATGGGGAGCATGTCTGCACGTGGAGAAGGACTTCCTCGTGGGAGGCCGGTTTCTGTCAAACGGGTCCCAGTGCTGTGCATCTCTCTTTTCACTCCTGCTGCCAGAAGCCCAGGGAGGAGGGGAGGGCTTAGAACATGGCTGGGCACTGGGGTTTCTTCCAGATAAGGGGAAGGCATTTGCTTTCCCTTGACACCAGCCCTTGGGATACGGTCTGCACCTCAGGAAAGCTGTTTCCGTGGGAAACCGGCTTTCTGCCCAACGGGCCTCAGGGCCATGGTGCTTCGGGGTCCGTCCGGCTCCCCAGAGCACAGGGACGAGGTGAGGGGCTTAGGCCATGCCTGGGCCATGTTGTCTCTTCCACCAGGGTGTGTGGCATTTTGTTGACCTGGCTACCTCCACTTGGGATAGGATTTCCACAGCAAGAGCATATTGTTAGTCATAAGCCCTTTGGCCCCAGGGGGTCTCGGGTCTGTGTTCCTTGGTGTTGAACTCCTGCTAGCAAAACCACCGGGATGAGGGAAGGGCTCAGACTGTGCCTGGGCCCTGTGGTCTCTTCCAGGTCAGTGTATGGCATTTCCTTCACCTTGCCACAGGCACTGGGGAGCATGTCTGCACGTGGAGAAGGACTTCCTCGTGGGAAGCCGGTTTCTGTCAAACGGGTCCCAGTGCTGTGCTCCTCTATTTTCAGTCCTACAGCCAGAAGCCCAGGGAGGAGGGGAGGACTTTCAACATGGCTGGGCACTGGGGTTTCTTCCAGAGAAGGGGATGGCATTTGCTTTCCCTTGCCACCAGCCCTTGGGATAGGGTCTGCACCTCAGGAGAGCTGTTTCCGTGGGAAGCCGGGTTTCTGCCCAACGGGCCTCAGGGCCGTGTGCCTCGGGGGTCCCTCCGGCTCCCCAGAGAACAGGGACGAGGTGAGGGGCTTAGACCATGCCTGGGCCATGTTGTCTCTTTCACCTGGGTGTGTGGCATTTTGTTGACCTGGCTACCCCCACTAGGGATAGGATTTCCACAGCAAGAGCATATTGTTAGTCGGAAGCCGTTTTGGCCCCAGGGGGTCTCAGGGCTGTGTTTTGGGGGTTGAACTCCTGCTAGCAAAACCACCGGGATGAGGGAAGGGCTCAGACTGTGCCTGGGCCCTGTGGTCTCTTCCAGGTCAGTGTATGGCATTTCCTTCACCTTGCCACAGGCACTGGGGAGCATGTCTGCACGTGGAGAAAGACTTCCTCGTGGGAAGCCGGTTTCTGTCAAACGGGTCCCCGTGCTGTGCCCCTCTCTTTTCACTCCTGCTGCCAGAAGCCCAGGGAGGAGGGGAGAGCTTACAACATGGCTGGGCACTGGGGTTTCTTCCAGAGAAGGGGATGGCATTTGCTTTCCCTTGCCACCAGCCCTTGGGATAGGGTCTGCACCTCAGGAAAGCTGTTTCCGTGGGAAGCCGGCTTTCTGCCCAACGGGCCTCCGGGCCGTATGCCTCGGGGGTCCCTCCGGCTCCCCAGAGCACAGGGACGAGGTGAGGGGCTTAGACCATGCCTGGGCCATGTTGTTTCTTCCACCTCGGTGTGTGGCATTTTGTTGACCTGGCTACCCCCACTTGGGTTTAGATTTCCACAGCAAGAACATATTGTTAGTCGGAAGCCGTTTGGGCCCCAGGGGGTCTCCGGACTGTGTTCCTTGCGATTGAACTCTTGCTAGCAAAACCGCCGGGATGAGGGAAGGGCTCAGACTGTGCCTGGGCCCTGTCGTCTCTTCCAGGTCAGTGTATGGCATTTCCTTCACCTTGCCACAGGCACTGGGGAGCATGTCTGCACGTGGAGAATGACTTCCTCGTGGGAAGCCGGTTTCTGTCAAACGGGTCCCAGTGCTGTGCTCCTCTCTTTTCAGTCCTACAGCCAGAAGCCCAGGGAGGAGGGGAGGGCTTACAACATGGCTGGGTACCTGGGTTTCTTCCAGAGAAGGGGATGGCATTTGCTTTCCCTTGCCACCAGCCCTTGGGATAGGTTCTGCACCTCAGGAGAGCTGTTTCCGTGGGAAGCCGGGTTTCTGCCCAACGGGCCTCAGGGCCGTGTGCCTCGGGGGTCCCTCCGGCTCCCCAGAGAACAGGGACGAGGTGAGGGGCTTAGACCATGCCTGGGCCATGTTGTCTCTTTCACCTGGGTGTGTGGCATTTTGTTGACCTGGCTACCCCCACTTGGAATAGGATTTCCACAGCAAGAGCATATTGTTAGTCGGAAGCCGTTTTGGCCCCAGGGGGTCTCAGGGCTGTGTTTTGGGGGTTGAACTCCTGCTAGCAAAACCGCCGGGATGAGAGAAGGGCTCAGACTGTGCCTGGGCCCTGTGGTCTCTTCCAGGTCAGTGTATGGCATTTCCTTCACCTTGCCACAGGCACTGGGGAGCATGTCTGCACGTGGAGAAGGACTTCCTCGTGGGAAGCCGGTTTCTGTCAAACGGGTCCCCGTGCTGTGCCCCTCTCTTTTCACTCCTGCTGCCAGAAGCCCAGGGAGGAGGGGAGAGCTTACAACATGGCTGGGCACTGGGGTTTCTTCCAGAGAAGGGGATGGCATTTGCTTTCCCTTGCCACCACCCCTTGGGATAGGGTCTGCACCTCAGGAAAGCTCTTTCCGTGGGAAGCCGGCTTTCTGCCCAACGGGCCTCCGGGCCGTATACCTCGGGGGTCCCTCCGGCTCCCCAGAGCACAGGGACGAGGTGAGGGGCTTAGACCATGCCTGGGCCATGTTGTTTCTTCCACCTCGGTGTGTGGCATTTTGTTGACCTGGCTACCCCCACTTGGGTTTAGATTTCCACAGCAAGAACATATTGTTAGTCGGAAGCCGTTTGGGCCCCAGGGGGTCTCCGGACTGTGTTCCTTGCGGTTGAACTCTTGCTAGCAAAACCGCCGGGATGAGGGAAGGGCTCAGACTGTGCCTGGGCCCTGTCGTCTCTTCCAGGTCAGTGTATGGCATTTCCTTCACCTTGCCACAGGCACTGGGGAGCATGTCTGCACGTGGAGAATGACTTCCTCGTGGGAAGCCTGTTTCTGTCAACCGGGTCCCAGTGCTGTGCTCCTCTCTTTTCACTCCAGCTGCCAGAAGCCCAGGGAGGAGGGGAGGGCTTAGAACATGGCTGGGCACTGGGGTTTCTTCCAGAGAAGTGGATGGCATTTGTTTTCCCTTGCCTCCAGCCCTTGGGATAGGGTCTGCAACTCAGGAAAGCTGTTTCCGTGGGAAGCCGGCTTCCTGCCAACGGGCCTCAGGGCCGTTGGCCTCGGGGTCACTCCGGCTCCCCAGAGCACAGGGACGAGGTGAGGGGCTTAGGCCATGCCTGGGCCATATTGTCTCTTCCACCTGGGTGTGTGGCATTTTGTTGACCTGGCTACCTCCACTTGGGATAGGATTTCCACAGCAAGAGCATATTGTTAGTCGGAAGCCGTTTTGGCCCCAGGGGGTCTCCGGTCTGTGTTCCTTGGTGTTGAACTCCTGCTAGCAAAACCACCGGGATGAGGGAAGGGCTCAGACTGTGCCTGGGCCCTGTGGTCTCTTCCAGGTCAGTGTATGGCATTTCCTTCACCTTGCCACAGGCACTGGGGAGCATGTCTGCACGTGGAGAAGGACTTCCTCGTGGGAAGCCGGTTTCTGTCAAACGGGTCCCAGTCTGTGCTCCTATCTTTTCACTCCTGCTGCCAGAAGCCCAGGGAGGAGGGGAGGACTTTCAACATGGCTGGGCACTGGGGTTACTTCCAGAGAAGGGGATGGCATTTGCTTTCCCTTGCCACCAGCCCTTGGGATAGGGTCTGCACCTCAGGAAAGCTGTTTCCGTGGGAAGCCGGCTTTCTGCCCAATGGGCTTCAGGGCCGTTGGCCTAGGGGGTCCCTCCGGCTCCCCAGAGCACAGGGACGAGGTGAGGGGCTTAGGCCATGCCTGGGCCATATTGTCTCTTCCGCCAGGGTGTGTGGCATTTTGTTGACCTGGCTACCCCCACTTGGGATAGGATTTCCACAGCAAGAGCATATTGTTAGTCCGAAGCCGTTTGGGCCCCAGGGGGTCTCCGGTCTGTGTTCCTTGGGGTTGAACTCCTGCTAGCAAAACCGCCGGGATGAGGGAAGGGCTCAGACTGTGCCTGGGCCCTGTGGTCTCTTCCAGGTTAGTGTATGGCATTTCCTTCACCTTGCCACAGGCACTGGGGAGCATGTCTGCACGTGGAGAATGACTAACTCGTGGGAAGCCGGTTTCTGTCAAACGGGTCCCTGTGCTGTGCTCCTCTCTTTTCACTCCTGCTACCATAAGCCCAGGGAGGAGGGGAGGGCTTAGAACATGGCTGGGCACTGGGGTTTCTTCCAGAGAAGGGGATGGCATTTGCTTTCCCTTGCCACCAGCCCTTGGGAGAGGGTCTGCACCTCAGGAAAGCTGTTTCCGTGGGAGGCCGGCTTCCTGCCCAACGGGCCTCAGGGCCGTGGCCCTCGGGGTTCCCTCCGGCTCCCCAGAGCACAGGGACGAGGTGACGGGCTTAGACCATGCCTGGGCCATATTGTCTCTTCCACCTGGGTGTGTGGCATTTTGTTGACCTGGCTACCTCCACTTGGGATAGGATTTCCACAGCAAGAGCATATTGTTAGTCGGAAGCCGTTTTGGCCCCAGGGGGTCTCCGGTCTGTGTTCCTTGGTGTTGAACTCCTGCTAGCAAAACCACCGGGATGAGGGAAGGGCTCAGACTGTGCCTGGGCCCTGTGGTCTCTTCCAGGTCAGTGTATGGCATTTCCTTCACCTTGCCACAGGCACTGGGGAGCATGTCTGCATGTGGAGAAGGACTTCCTCGTGGGAAGCCGGTTTCTGTCAAACGGGTCCCAGTGCTGTGCTCCTATCTTTTCACTCCTGCTGCCAGAAGCCCAGGGAGGAGGGGAGGACTTTCAACATGGCTGGGCACTGGGGTTTCTTCCAGAGAAGGGGATGGCATTTGCTTTCCCTTGCCACCAGCCCTTGGGATAGGGTCTGCACCTCAGGAAAGCTGTTTCCGTGGGAAGCCGGCTTTCTGCCCAACGGGCCTCAGGGCCGTGGGCCTAGGGGGTCCCTCCGGCTCCCCAGAGCACAGGGACGAGGTGAGGGGCTTAGGCCATGCCTGGGCCATGTTGTCTCTTCCACCAGGGTGTGTGGCATTTTGTTGACCTGGCTACCCCCACTTGGGATAGGATTTCCACAGCAAGAGCGTATTGTTAGTCCGAAGCCTTTTGGGCCCCAGGGGGTCTCCGGTCTGTGTTCCTTGGGGTTGAACTCCTGCTAGCAAAACCGCCGGGATGAGGGAAGGGCTCAGACTGTGCCTGGGCCCTGTGGTCTCTTCCAGGTTAGTGTATGGCATTTCCTTCACCTTGCCACAGGCACTGGGGAGCATGTCTGCACGTGGAGAATGACTAACTCGTGGGAAGCCGGTTTCTGTCAAACGGGTCCCTGTGCTGTGCTCCTCTCTTTTCACTCCTGCTACCATAAGCCCAGGGAGGAGGGGAGGGCTTAGAACATGGCTGGGCACTGGGGTTTCTTCCAGAGAAGGGGATGGCATTTGCTTTCCCTTGCCACCACTCCTTGGCAGAGGGTCTGCACCTCAGGAAAGCTGTTTCCGTGGGAGGCCGGCTTCCTGCCCAACGGGCCTCAGGGCCGTGGCCCTCGGGGTTCCCTCCGGCTCCCCAGAGCACAGGGACGAGGTGACGGGCTTAGACCATGCCTGGGCCATGTTGTTTCTTCCACCTGGGTGTGTGGCATTTTATTGACCTGGCTACCCCCACTTGGGATAGGATTTCCACAGCAAGAGTATATTGTTAGTTGGAAGACGTTTTGGCCCCAGGGGGTCTCCGGGCTGTGTTCGTTGGGGTTGAACTCCTGCTAGCAAAACCGCCGGGATGAGGGAAGGGATCAGACTGTGCCTGGGCCCTGTGGTCTCTTCCAGGTCAGTGTATGGCATTTCCTTCACCTTGCCACAGGCAATGGGGAGCATGTCTGCACGTGGAGAAGGACTTCCTCGTGGGAGGCCGGTTTCTGTCAAACGGGTCCCAGTGCTGTGCTCCTCTCTTTTCACTCCTGCTGCCAGAAGCCCAGGGAGGAGGGGAGGACTTTCAACATGGCTGGGCACTGGGGTTTCTTCCAGAGAAGGGGATGGCATTTGCTTTCCCTTGCCACCAGCCCTTGGGATAGGTTCTGCACCTCAGGAGAGCTGTTTCCGTGGGAAGCCGGCTTTCTGCCCAACGGGCCTCAGGGCCGTGGGCCTCTGGGTCCCTCCGGCTCTCCATACCACAGGGACGAGGTGAGGGGCTTAGGCCATGCCTGGGCCATGTTGTCTCTTCCACCTGGGTGTGTGACATTTTGTTGACCTGGTTACCCCCACTTGAGATAGGATTTCCACAGAAAGAGCATATTGTTAGTCCATAGCCGTTTTGGC
The DNA here is from genome assembly GCF_024610735.1 of Ursus americanus. NCBI lineage: Eukaryota > Metazoa > Chordata > Mammalia > Carnivora > Ursidae > Ursus > Ursus americanus. The sequence goes on from NW_028273626.1 coordinate 169,359, forward strand.
CGCAGGGGGTCTCCGGTCTGTGTTCCTTGGTGTTGAACTCCTGCTAGCAAAACCGCCCAGATGAGGGTAGGGCTCAGACTGTGCCTGGGCCCTGTAGTCTCTTCTAGGTCAGTGTATGGCATTTCCTTCACCTTGCCACAGGCACTGGGGAGCATGTCTGCACGTGGAGAATGACTTCCTCGTGGGAAGCCGGTTTCTGTCAAACTGGTCCCAGTGCTGTGCTCCTCTCTTTTCAGTCCTACAGCCAGAAGCCCAGGGAGGAGGGGAGGGCTTACAACATGGCTGGGTACCTGGGTTTCTTCCAGAGAAGGGGATGGCATTTGCTTTCCCTTGCCACCAGCCCTTGGGATAGGTTCTGCACCTCAGGAGAGCTGTTTCCGTGGGAAGCCGGGTTTCTGCCCAACGGGCCTCAGGGCCGTGTGCCTCGGGGGTCCCTCCGGCTCCCCAGAGAACAGGGACGAGGTGAGGGGCTTAGACCATGCCTGGGCCATGTTGTCTCTTTCACCTGGGTGTGTGGCATTTTGTTGACCTGGCTACCCCCACTTGGGATAGGATTTCCACAGCAAGAGCATATTGTTAGTCGGAAGCCGTTTTGGCCCCAGGGGGTCTCAGGGCTGTGTTTTGGGGGTTGAACTCCTGCTAGCAAAACCGCCGGGATGAGAGAAGGGCTCAGACTGTGCCTGGGCCCTGTGGTCTCTTCCAGGTCAGTGTATGGCATTTCCTTCACCTTGCCACAGGCACTGGGGAGCATGTCTGCACGTGGAGAAGGACTTCCTCGTGGGAAGCCGGTTTCTGTCAAACGGGTCCCCGTGCTGTGCCCCTCTCTTTTCACTCCTGCTGCCAGAAGCCCAGGGAGGAGGGGAGAGCTTACAACATGGCTGGGCACTGGGGTTTCTTCCAGAGAAGGGGATGGCATTTGCTTTCCCTTGCCACCAGCCCTTGGGATAGGGTCTGCACCTCAGGAAAGCTGTTTCCGTGGGAAGCCGGCTTACTGCCCAACGGGCCTCCGGGCCGTATGCCTCGGGGGTCCCTCCGGCTCCCCAGAGCACAGGGACGAGTTGAGGGGCTTAGACCATGCCTGGGCCATGTTGTTTCTTCCACCTCGGTGTGTGGCATTTTGTTGACCTGGCTACCCCCACTTGGGTTTAGATTTCCACAGCAAGAACATATTGTTAGTCGGAAGCCGTTTGGGCCCCAGGGGGTCTCCGGACTGTGTTCCTTGCGGTTGAACTCTTGCTAGCAAAACCGCCGGGATGAGGGAAGGGTTCAGACTGTGCCTGGGCCCTGTCGTCTCTTCCAGGTCAGTGTATGGCATTTCCTTCACCTTGCCACAGGCACTGGGGAGCATGTCTGCACGTGGAGAATGACTTCCTCGTGGGAAGCCTGTTTCTGTCAACCGGGTCCCAGTGCTGTGCTCCTCTCTTTTCACTCCAGCTGCCTGAAGCCCAGGGAGGAGGGGAGGGCTTAGAACATGGCTGGGCACTGGGGTTTCTTCCAGAGAAGTGGATGGCATTTGTTTTCCCTTGCCTCCAGCCCTTGGGATAGGGTCTGCAACTCAGGAAAGCTGTTTCCGTGGGAAGCCGGCTTCCTGCCAACGGGCCTCAGGGCCGTTGGCCTCGGGGTCACTCCGGCTCCCCAGAGCACAGGGACGAGGTGAGGGGCTTAGGCCATGCCTGGGCCATATTGTCTCTTCCACCTGGGTGTGTGGCATTTTGTTGACCTGGCTACCCCCACTTGGGTTTAGATTTCCACAGCAAGAACATATTGTTAGTCGGAAGCCGTTTGGGCCCCAGGGGGTCTCCGGACTGTGTTCCTTGCGGTTGAACTCTTGCTAGCAAAACCGCCGGGATGAGGGAAGGGCTCAGACTGTGCCTGGGCCCTGTCGTCTCTTCCAGGTCAGTGTATGGCATTTCCTTCACCTTGCCACAGGCACTGGGGAGCATGTCTGCACGTGGAGAATGACTTCTTCGTGGGAAGCCTGTTTCTGTCAACCGGGTCCCAGTGCTGTGCTCCTCTCTTTTCACTCCAGCTGCCAGAAGCCCAGGGAGAAGGGGAGGGCTTAGAACATGGCTGGGCACTGGGGTTTCTTCCAGAGAAGTGGATGGCATTTGTTTTCCCTTGCCTCCAGCCCTTGGGATAGGGTCTGCAACTCAGGAAAGCTGTTTCCGTGGGAAGCCGGCTTCCTGCCAACGGGCCTCAGGGCCGTTGGCCTCGGGGTCACTCTGGCTCCCCAGAGCACAGGGACGAGGTGAGGGGCTTAGGCCATGCCTGGGCCATATTGTCTCTTCCCCCTGGGTGTGTGGCATTTTGTTGACCTGGCTACCTCCACTTGGGATAGGATTTCCACAGCAAGAGCATATTGTTAGTCGGAAGCCGTTTTGGCCCCAGGGGGTCTCCGGTCTGTGTTCCTTGGTGTTGAACTCCTGCTAGCAAAACCACCGGGATGAGGGAAGGGCTCAGACTGTGCCTGGGCCCTGTGGTCTCTTCCAGGCCAGTGTATGGCATTTCCTTCACCTTGCCACAGGCACTGGGGAGCATGTCTGCACGTGGAGAAGGACTTCCTCGTGGGAAGCCGGTTTCTGTCAAACGGGTCCCAGTGCTGTGCTCCTATCTTTTCACTCCTGCTGCCAGAAGCCCAGGGAGGAGGGGAGGACTTTCAACATGGCTGGGCACTGGGGTTTCTTCCAGAGAAGGGGATGGCATTTGCTTTCCCTTGCCACCAGCCCTTGGGATAGGGTCTGCACCTCAGGAAAGCTGTTTCCGTGGGAAGCCGGCTTTCTGCCCAACGGGCCTCAGGGCCGTGGGCCTAGGGGGTCCCTCCGGCTCCCCAGAGCACAGGGACGAGGTGAGGGGCTTAGGCCATGCCTGGGCCATGTTGTCTCTTCCACCAAGGTGTGTGGCATTTTGTTGACCTGGCTACCTCCACTTGGGATAGGATTTCCACAGCAATAGCATATTGTTAGTCGGAAGCTGTTTTGGCCCCAGGGGGTCTCCGGGCTGTGTTCTTGGGGTTGAACTCCTCCTAGCAAAACCGTGGGGATGAGGGAAGGGCTCAGACTGTGCCTGGGCCCTGTGGTCTCTTCCAGGTCAGTGTATGGCATTTCCTTCACCTTGCCACAGGCACTGGGGAGCATGTCTGCACGTGGAGAAGGACTTCCCCATGGGAAGCCGGTTCCTGTCAAACGGGTCCCAGTGCTCTGCTCCTCTCTTTTCACTCCTGCTGCCAGAAGCCCAGGGAGGAGGGGCGGACTTTCAACATGGCTGGGCACTCGGGTTTCTTCCAGAGAAGCGGATGGCATTTGCTTTCCCTTGCCACCAGCCCTTGGTATAGGGTCTGCACCTCAGGAAACTGTTTCCGTGGGAAGCCGGATTTCTGCCCAACGGGCCTCAGGGCCGTGGGCGTCGGGCGTCCCTCTGGCTCCCCAGAGCAGAGGGACAAGGTGAGGGGCTTAGACCATGCCTGGGCCATGTTGTTTCTTCCACCTGGGTGTGTGGCATTTTGTTGACCTGGTTACCCCCACTTGGGATAGGATTTCCACAGCAATAGCATATTGTTAGTCCGAAGCTGTTTTGGCCCCAGGGGGTCTCCGGGCTGTGTTCTTGGGGTTGAACTCCTGCTAGCAAAACCGCCGGGATGAGGGAAGGGCTCAGACTGTGCCTGGGCCCTGTGGTCTCTTCCAGGTCAGTGTATGGCATTTCCTTCACCTTGCCACAGGCACTGGTGAGCATGTCTGCACGTGGAGAATGACTTCCTCGTGGGAAGCCGGTTTCTGTCAAACGGGTCCCTGTGCTGTGCTCCTCTCTTTTCACTCCTGCTACCATAAGCCCAGGGAGGAGGTGAGGGCTTAGAACATGGCTGGGCACTGGGGTTTCTTCCAGAGAAGGGGATGGCATTTGCTTTCCCTTGCCACCAGCCCTTGGGATAGGGTCTGCACCTCAGGAAACCTGTTTCCGTGGGAAGCCGGCTTTCTGCCCAACGGGCCTCAGGGCCATGGTGCTTCGGGGTCCCTCCGGCTCCCCAGGGCACAGGGACGAGGTGAGGGGCTTAGACCATGCCTGGGCCATGTTGTTTCTTCCACCTAGGTGTGTGGCATTTTGTTGACCTGGCTACCCCCACTTGCGATAGGATTTCCACAGCAAGAGCATATTGTTTGTCGGAAGCCGTTTGGGCCCCAGGGGGTCTCCGTGCTGTGTCCTTTGGGGATGAATTCCTGCTAGCATAACTGCCGGGATGAGGGAAGGGCTCAGACTGTGCCTGGGCCCTGTGGTCTCTTCCAGGTCAGTGTATGGCATTTCCTTCACCTTGCCACAGGCACTGGGGAGCATGTCTGCACGTGGAGAAGGACTTCCTCATGGGAAGCCGGTTCCTGTCAAACGGGTCCCAGTGCTGTGCTCCTCTCTTTTCACTCCTGCTGCCAGAAGCCCAGGGAGGAGGGGAGGACGTTCAACATAGCTGGGCACTGGGGTTTCTTCCAGAGAAGGGGATGGCATTTGCTTTCCCTTGCCACCAGCCCTTGGGATAGGGTCTGCACCTCAGGAAAGCTGTTTCCGTGGGAAGCCGACTTTCTGCCCAACGGGCCTCCGGGCCGTGTGCCTCGGAAGTCCCTCCGGCTCCCCAAAGCACAGGGACGAGGTGAGGGGCTTAGACCATGCCTGGGCCATGTTGTTTCTTCCACTTGGTTGTGTGGCATTTTGTTGACCTGGCTACCCCCACTTGGGATAGGATTTCCACAGCAAGAGCATATTGTTAGTTGGAAGACGTTTTGGCCCCAGGAGGTCTCCGGGCTGTGTTCGTTGGGGTTGAACTCCTGCTAGCAAAACCGCCGGGATGAGGGAAGGGCTCAGACTGTGCCTGGGCCCTGTGGTCTATTCCAGGTCAGTGTATGGCATTTCCTTCACCTTGCCACAGGCAATGGGGAGCATGTCTGCACGTGGAGAAGGTCTTCCTCGTGGGAGGCCGGTTTCTGTCAAACGGGGCCCAGTGCTGTGCATCTCTCTTTTCACTCCTGCTGCCAGAAGCCCAGGGAGGAGGGGAGGGCTTAGAACATGGCTGGGCACTGGGGTTTCTTCCAGATAAGGGGATGGCATTTGCTTTCCCTTGACACCAGCCCTTGGGATACGGTCTGCACCTCAGGAAAGCTGTTTCCGTGGGAAACCGGCTTTCTGCCCAACGGGCCTCAGGGCCATGGTGCTTCGGGGTCCGTCCGGCTCCCCAGAGCACAGGGACGAGGTGAGGGGCTTAGGCCATGCCTGGGCCATGTTGTCTCTTTCACCTGGGTGTGTGGCATTTTGTTGACCTGGCTACCCCCACTTGGGATAGGATTTCCACAGCAAGAGCATATTGTTAGTCGGAAGCCGTTTTGGCCCCAGGGGGTCTCAGGGCTGTGTTTTGGGGGTTGAACTCCTGCTAGCAAAACCGCCGGGATGAGAGAAGGGCTCAGACTGTGCCTGGGCCCTGTGGTCTCTTCCAGGTCAGTGTATGGCATTTCCTTCACCTTGCCACAGGCACTGGGGAGCATGTCTGCACGTGGAGAAGGACTTCCTCGTGGGAAGCCGGTTTCTGTCAAACGGGTCCCCGTGCTGTGCCCCTCTCTTTTCACTCCTGCTGCCAGAAGCCCAGGGAGGAGGGGAGAGCTTACAACATGGCTGGGCAATGGGGTTTCTTCCAGAGAAGGGGATGGCATTTGCTTTCCCTTGCCACCACCCCTTGGGATAGGGTCTGCACCTCAGGAAAGCTGTTTCCGTGGGAAGCCGGCTTTCTGCCCAACGGGCCTCAGGGCCGTATGCCTCGGGGGTCCCTCCGGCTCCCGAAAGCACAGGGACGAGGTGAGGGGCTTAGACCATGCCTGGGCCATGTTGTTTCTTCCACCTCGGTGTGTGGCATTTTGTTGACCTGGCTACCCCCACTTGGGATAGGATTTCCACAGCAAGAGCATATTGTTAGTCCGAAGCCGTTTGGGCCCCAGGGGGTCTCCGGTCTGTGTTCCTTGGGGTCGAACTCCTGCTCCAAAACCGCCGGGATGAGGGAAGGGCTCAGACTGTGCCTGGGCCCTGTGGTCTCTTCCAGGTTAGTGTATGGCATTTCCTTCACCTTGCCACAGGCACTGGGGAGCATGTCTGCACGAGGAGAATGACTAACTCGTGGGAAGCCGGTTTCTGTCAAACGGGTCCCTATGCTGTGCTCCTCTCTTTTCACTCCTGCTACCATAAGCCCAGGGAGGAGGGGAGGGCTTAGAACATGGCTGGGCACTGGGGTTTCTTCCAGAGAAGGGGATGGCATTTGCTTTCCCTTGCCACCAGCCCTTGGGAGAGGGTCTGCACCTCAGGAAAGCTGTTTCCGTGGGAGGCCGGCTTCCTGCCCAACGGGCCTCAGGGCCGTGGCCCTCGGGGTTCCCTCCGGCTCCCCAGAGCACAGGGACGAGGTGACGGGCTTAGACCATGCCTGGGCCATGTTGTTTCTTCCACCTCGGTGTGTGGCATTTTGTTGACGTGGCTACCCCCACTTGGGTTTAGATTTCCACAGCAAGAACATATTGTTAGTCGGAAGCCGTTTGGGCCCCAGGGGGTCTCCGGACTGTGTTCCTTGCGGTTGAACTCTTGCTAGCAAAACCGCCGGGATGAGGGAAGGGCTCAGACTGTGCCTGGGCCCTGTCGTCTCTTCCAGGTCAGTGTATGGCATTTCCTTCACCTTGCCACAGGCACTGGGGAGCATGTCTGCACGTGGAGAATGACTTCCTCGTGGGAAGCCGGTTTCTGTCAAACGGGTCCCAGTGCTGTGCTCCTCTCTTTTCAGTCCTACAGCCAGAAGCCCAGGGAGGAGGGGAGGGCTTACAACATGGCTGGGTACCTGGGTTTCTTCCAGAGAAGGGGATGGCATTTGCTTTCCCTTGCCACCAGCCCTTGGGATAGGTTCTGCACCTCAGGAGAGCTGTTTCCGTGGGAAGCCGGGTTTCTGCCCAACGGGCCTCAGGGCCGTGTGCCTCGGGGGTCCCTCCGGCTCCCCAGAGAACAGGGACGAGGTGAGGGGCTTAGACCATGCCTGGGCCATGTTGTTTCTTCCACCTCGGTGTGTGGCATTTTGTTGACCTGGCTACCCCCACTTGGGTTTAGATTTCCACAGCAAGAACATATTGTTAGTCGGAAGCCGTTTGGGCCCCAGGGGGTCTCCGGACTGTGTTCCTTGCGGTTGAACTCTTGCTAGCAAAACCGCCGGGATGAGGGAAGGGCTCAGACTGTGCCTGGGCCCTGTCGTCTCTTCCAGGTCAGTGTATGGCATTTCCTTCACCTTGCCACAGGCACTGGGGAGCATGTCTGCACGTGGAGAATGACTTCCTCGTGGGAAGCCTGTTTCTGTCAACCGGGTCCCAGTGCTGTGCTCCTCTCTTTTCACTCCAGCTGCCAGAAGCCCAGGGAGGAGGGGAGGGCTTAGAACATGGCTGGGCACTGGGGTTTCTTCCAGAGAAGTGGATGGCATTTGTTTTCCCTTGCCTCCAGCCCTTGGGATAGGGTCTGCAACTCAGGAAAGCTGTTTCCGTGGGAAGCCGGCTTCCTGCCAACGGGCCTCAGGGCCGTTGGCCTCGGGGTCACTCCGGCTCCCCAGAGCACAGGGACGAGGTGAGGGGCTTAGGCCATGCCTGGGCCATATTGTCTCTTCCACCTGGGTGTGTGGCATTTTGTTGACCTGGCTACCTCCACTTGGGATAGGATTTCCACAGCAAGAGCATATTGTTAGTCGGAAGCCGTTTTGGCCCCAGGGGGTCTCCGGTCTGTGTTCCTTGGTGTTGAACTCCTGCTAGCAAAACCACCGGGATGAGGGAAGGGCTCAGACTGTGCCTGGGCCCTGTGGTCTCTTCCAGGTCAGTGTATGGCATTTCCTTCACCTTGCCACAGGCACTGGGGAGCATGTCTGCACGTGGAGAAGGACTTCCTCGTGGGAAGCCTGTTTCTGTCAAACGGGTCCCAGTCTGTGCTCCTATCTTTTCACTCCTGCTGCCAGAAGCCCAGGGAGGAGGGGAGGACTTTCAACATGGCTGGGCACTGGGGTTTCTTCCAGAGAAGGGGATGGCATTTGCTTTCCCTTGCCACCAGCCCTTGGCAGAGGGTCTGCACCTCAGGAAAGCTGTTTCCGTGGGAAGCCGGCTTCCTGCCCAACGGGCCTCAGGGCCGTGGCCCTCGGGGTTCCCTCCGGCTCCCCAGAGCACAGGGACGAGGTGACGGGCTTAGGCCATGCCTGGGCCATGTTGTCTCTTCCACCAGGGTGTGTGGCATTTTGTTGACCTGGCTACCCCCACTTGGGATAGGATTTCCACAGCAAGAGCATATTGTTAGTTGGAAGACGTTTGGGCCCCAGGGGGTCTCCGGGCTGTGTTCGTTGGGGTTGAACTCCTGCTAGCAAAACCGCCGGGATGAGGGAAGGGATCAGACTGTGCCTGGGCCCTGTGGTCTCTTCCAGGTCAGTGTATGGCATTTCCTTCACCTTGCCACAGGCAATGGGGAGCATGTCTGCACGTGGAGAAGGACTTCCTCGTGGGAGGCCGGTTTCTGTCAAACGGGTCCCAGTGCTGTGCATCTCTCTTTCCACTCCTGCTGCCAGAAGCCCAGGGAGGAGGGGAGGGCTTAGAACATGGCTGGGCACTGGGGTTTCTTCCAGATAAGGGGATGGCATTTGCTTTCCCTTGACACCAGCCCTTGGGATACGGTCTGCACCTCAGGAAAGCTGTTTCCGTGGGAAACCGGCTTTCTGCCCAACCGGCCTCAGGGCCATGGTGCTTCGGGGTCCGTCCGGCTCCCCAGAGCACAGGGACGAGGTGAGGGGCTTAGGCCATGCCTGGGCCATGTTGTCTCTTCCACCAGGGTGTGTGGCATTTTGTTGACCTGGCTACCTCCACTTGGGATAGGATTTCCACAGCAAGAGCATATTGTTAGTCATAAGCCCTTTGGCCCCAGGGGGTCTCCGGTCTGTGTTCCTTGGTGTTGAACTCCTGCTAGCAAAACCACCGGGATGAGGGAAGGGCTCAGACTGTGCCTGGGCCCTGTGGTCTCTTCCAGGTCAGTGTATGGCATTTCCTTCACCTTGCCACAGGCACTGGGGAGCATGTCTGCACGTGGAGAAGGACTTCCTCGTGGGAAGCCGGTTTCTGTCAAACGGGTCCCATTGCTGTGCTCCTCTCTTTTCACTCCTGCTGCCAGAAGCCCAGGGAGGAGGGGAGGACTTTCAACATGGCTGGGCACTGGGGTTTCTTCCAGAGAAGGGGATGGCATTTGCTTTCCCTTGCCACCAGCCCTTGGGATAGGTTCTGCACCTCAGGAGAGCTGTTTCCGTGGGAAGCCGGCTTTCTGCCCAACGGGCCTCAGGGCCGTGGGCCTCTGGGTCCCTCCGGCTCTCCAGACCACAGGGACGAGGTGAGGGGCTTAGGCCATGCCTGGGCCATGTTGTCTCTTCCACCTGGGTGTGTGACATTTTGTTGACCTGGTTACCCCCACTTGAGATAGGATTTCCACAGAAAGAGCATATTGTTAGTCCATAGCCGTTTTGGCTCCAGGGGGTCTCCGGTCTGTGTTCCTTGGTGTTGAACTCCTGCTAGCAAAACCGCCGGGATGAGGGTAGGGCTCAGACTGTGCCTGGGCCCTGTAGTCTCTTCCAGGTCAGTGTATGGCATTTCCTTCACCTTGCCACAGGCACTGGGGAGCATGTCTGCACGTGGAGAATGACTTCCTCGTGGGAAGCCGGTTTCTGTCAAACGGGTCCCAGTGCTGTGCTCCTCTCTTTTCAGTCCTACAGACAGAAGCCCAGGGAGGAGGGGAGGGCTTACAACATGGCTGGGTACCTGGGTTTCTTCCAGAGAAGGGGATGGCATTTGCTTTCCCTTGCCACCAGCCCTTGGGATAGGTTCTGCACCTCAGGAGAACTGTTTCCGTGGGAAGCCGGGTTTCTGCCCAACGGGCCTCAGGGCCGTGTGCCTCGGGGGTCCCTCCGGCTCCCCAGAGAACAGGGACGAGGTGAGGGGCTTAGACCATGCCTGGGCCATGTTGTCTCTTTCACCTGGGTGTGTGGCATTTTGTTGACCTGGCTACCCCCACTTGGGATAGGATTTCCACAGCAAGAGCATATTGTTAGTCGGAAGCCGTTTTGGCCCCAGGGGGTCTCAGGGCTGTGTTTTGGGGGTTGAACTCCTGCTAGCAAAACCGTCGGGATGAGAGAAGGGCTCAGACTGTGCCTGGGCCCTGTGGTCTCTTCCAGGTCAGTGTATGGCATTTCCTTCACCTTGCCACAGGCACTGGGGAGCATGTCTGCACGTGGAGAAGGACTTCCTCGTGGGAAGCCGGTTTCTGTCAAACGGGTCCCCGTGCTGTGCCCCTCTCTTTTCACTCCTGCTGCCAGAAGCCCAGGGAGGAGGGGAGAGCTTACAACATGGCTGGGCACTGGGGTTTCTTCCAGAGAATGGGATGGCATTTGCTTTCCCTTGCCACCACCCCTTGGGATAGGGTCTGCACCTCAGGAAAGCTGTTTCCGTGGGAAGCCGGCTTTCTGCCCAACGGGCCTCCGGGCCGTATGCCTCGGGGGTCCCTCCGGCTCCCCAGAGCACAGGGACGAGGTGAGGGGCTTAGACCATGCCTGGGCCATGTTGTTTCTTCCACCTCG